>NC_142853.1:32461428-32769107 GCF_061612785.1 Hesperophylax consimilis
TAAGAAATTGTAGCACTAATTGAACACTAGAAATCGGTAGGTCATGGGTTCAAATCCCGGAGTGCGCAATTATTTGTGTAATTTACATAAGACAATTTTGTATAAGAATTTGACATAAACATGAGTATATGGCACATAGTTTAGATCCAGAGTTTAATATCGCCCCGGTGAGAGACCACCATTCAGAATTCAAAAGCTGCTTGAAATGGTTTTAACCGTGTTTGGTGACAAGATCTGAAGAACCAGGTACTTCCCCACCTTAGTCTTTCTCACTCCTTCCCCTCCTCATTACCTTTACCCTCACAACATACCCAGCCTCATAACATACCCAGCCTCACAACATACCCAGACTCACAACATACCATATCCTTGAACATACCAGATCCATCAACATTCCAGATCAATCAACATACCAGATCCATATCTCACAACATCCCAGATCCATACCAAGCCTTCCAATTCACTGCCTCACAACATACCAGATCCATCAACATACCAGACCATCAACATACCAGATCCTTTAACATACTAGATCCATCAACATACCAGATCCATACCCAGCATTTACATACCCAGCCTCACAGCATACCAGATCAATCAACATACCAGATCCATCAACATACCAGATCCATCAACATACCAGATCCATCAACATACTAGATCCATCAACATACCAGATCAATCAACATACCAGATCCATATCTCACAACATCCCAGATCCATACCAAGCCTTCCAATTCCCTGCCTCACAACATACCAGATCCATCAACATACCAGACCATCAACATACCAGATCCATCAACATACCAGATCCATACCCAGCATTTACATACCCAGCCTCACAGCATACCAGACCAATCAACATACCAGATCCATCAACATACCAGATCCATCAACATACCAGATCCATCAATATACCAGATCCATCAATATACCAGATCCAAAACAGATCCATACCCAGCCTCCCAATTCCCAGCCTCACAACATACCAGACTATCAACAAACCAGATCCATTAACATACCAGATCCATGAACATACCAGATCCATCAACATACCAGATTCATATCTCACAACATTCCAGATCCATCAACATACCAGATCCATCAACATACCAGATCCATCAACATACCAGATCTATATCTCACAACATTCCAGATCCATACCAAGCTTTCCAATTCCCTGCCTCACAACATACCAGATCCATCAACATACCAGATCCATACCCAGCATTTACATACCCAGCCTCACAGCATACCAGACCAATCAACATACCAGATCCATCAACATACCAGATCCATCAACATACCAGATCCAACATACCAGATCCAACAACATACCAGACAATGAATATACCAGATCCATCAACATAACAGATCCATCAACATACCAGATCCATCAACATACCAGATCCATACCAGACCAATACCCAGCCTCCCAATTTCTAGCCTCCCAATTCCTAGCCTCACAACATACCGGATCCATCAACATACCAGACTATCAACATACCAGACTATCAACATACCAGATCCAACAACATACCCAGCCTCACAACATACCAGATCCATCAACATACCAGACCATCAACACACCAGATCCATCAACATACCAGATCCATCAACATACCAGATCCATAACCAGCCTTCCCATACCCAGCCTAACAGCATACAAGACCATTCAACATACCAGATCCATCAACATTCCAGATCCATCAATATACCAGATCCATACCAGATCCATACCCAGCCTCCCAATTCCCTCAGCCTCACAACATACCAGACTATCAACAAACCAGATCCATCAACATACCAGATCCATCAACATACCAGATCCATCAACATACCAGATCCATCAACATACCAGATCCATAAACATACGAGATCCATCAACATACCAGATCCATCGACATACCAGATCAATGTCTCACAACATTCCAGATCCATACCAAGCCTTCAAATTCCCTGCCTCACAACATAACATTTCCATCAACATACCAGACAATGAACATACCAGATCCATCAACATACCAGATCCATCAACATACCAGATCCATCAATTTACCAGATCCATAAACATACCAGATCCATAAACATACCAGATCCATCAACATACCAGATCCATCAACATACCAGATCCATATCTTACAACATTCCAGATCCATAAACAGTGTCCCCATACCCAGCCTCACAACATACCAGATCCATCAATATACCACATCCATCAACATACCAGATCCATATCTTACAACATTCCAGATCCATACGCAGTCTCCCCATACCCAGCCTCACAACATAACAGATCCATCAACATACCAGATCCATCAACATACCAGATCCATACCCAGCCTTCCCATACCAATCCTCACAGCATTCAAGACCAATCAACATACCAGATCCATCAACATTCCAGATCCATCAATATACCAGATCCATACCATATCCATACCCAGCCTGCCAATTCCCAGCCTCACAACATACCAGACTATCAACAAACCAGATCTATCAACATACCAGATCCATACCCAGCATTTCCATACCCAGCCTCACAGCATACCAGACCAATCAACATACCAGATCCATCAACATACCAGATCCAACATACCAGATCCAACAACATACCAGACAATGAACATACCAGATCCATCAACATACCAGATCCATCAACTTACCAGGTCCATCAACATACCAGATCGATCAACATACCAGTTCCATCAATATACCAGATCCATACCAGATCCATACCAGACCCATACCCAGCCTCCCAATTTCTTGCCTCCCAATTCCCAGCCTCACAACATACCGGATCCATCAACATACCAGACTATCAACCTACCAGACTATCAACATACCAGATACATCAACATACCAGATCCAACAACATACCTAGCCTCACAACATACCAGATCCATCAACATACCAGACGATCAACATACTCGATCCATCAACATACCAGATCCATCAACATACCAGATCCATCAACATACCAGATCCATCAACATACCAGATCCATATCTTACAACATTCCAGATCCATAAGCAGTCTCCCCATACCCAGCCTCACAAGATACCAGATCCATCAATATACCAGATCCAGCAACATACCAGATCCATATCTCACAACATTCCAGATCCATACCAAGCCTTCTAATTCCCAGCCACACAACATACCAGATCCATCAACATACCAGATCCATAAACATACGAGATCCATCAACATACGAGATCCATCAACATACCAGATCCATCAACTTACCAGATCCATAAACATACCAGATCCATCAACATACCAGATCCATCAACATACCAGACAATGAACATACCAGATCCATCAACATACCAGATCCATTAACTTACCAGATCCATAAACATACCAGATCCATCAACATACCAGATCCATCAACATACCAGACAATGAACATACCAGATCCATCAACATACCAGATCCATCAACATACCAGATCCATCAACTTACCAGATCCATAAGCATACCAGATCCATCAACATACCAGATCCATCAACATACCAGATCCATCAACATACCAGATCCATCAACATACCAGATCCATCAACATACCAGATCCATATCTTACAACATTCCAGATCCATAAGCAGTCTCCCCATACCCAGCCTCACAACATACCAGATCCATCAATATACCAGATCCATATCTCACAACATTCCAGATCCATACCAAGCCTTCTAATTCCCAGCCACACAACATACCAGATCCATACCCAGCCTCCCGATTCCCAGCCTCACAACATACCAGATCCATACCCAGCCTCACAACATACCTCTGAATAGCCAGTATAATAATAGCCAATAAAGCTTTGAATAGCCAGGTACTTCCCCACCTCCCCCCCTTCCCACCTCCCTCTTTCCCATCTCCTTCCCCTCCCTATAACATAATGAAAAATTTTGTGAGCAGACAGAAGTGGTATAGATGTATTTATCTAACGGTGTACTGGGTACTGGGTACACATTCACACCTTACTTTGTACTTGCGATGAATTTCCAAAATGCCTGGTTCCTGGGTAAGCATTTGTTATAACAACTATATTTAAGTCAGTTATCATGCGTCGTATTTCAAAAAACTGATTCCTTCTCACTCTGTTCTACTAGAAAGATGTACGAGGAGAAAGGACAAAAGCAGTAATTTTCCCTACAGTATTTCTTCAGTTCCCTCACCCTTCCCTCCTTCCCAACGCTCTTGATTTCAATCAAAGTAGGTATTAAATACTGAAAAATACTTGTACCCAGTATTTTATTGTGCTTATTGACGTGTAATAAATAACTTGGTTTTCATTTTAAGAACCGAACCAAAAATGTTTTAAAGGTCTCTCCAAAATATGATGATGAAGATGAGAGGAGTTATAAAATTAAAATACATAACTGATCTGATCACAAAGCCCAGAATTAGTATTATTATAAAAATAAACTTGAAGTAGGTTATGTAATATCTACCTGAGATAGAGTAAGATCCGCTTCAATAGCCAGGGTCTGCAGACTCTTCAACGGACTATACAAGGTAACCAAGCGGATGAGGAAAGGACTACTATCCAAGGGAATGGAGTCCAGCAGTTCATTGGGATCCACGAGGAGCAGCATTCCGTGGTAGGGTCTCAGACTACGGAGGCACTTGTCGATGGTCTCTGGCTCGATTATGAGGCCCCGGTTATGGAACTGGTGCGCTTTGTGTGGGAGACAGAAGGACACGAGGACCCACTGGTTCATGCGCACCTGGACCACACCTGGAAGTGAATAAAGCCTTGTTTGGTTCCATGATATTTCATCAAAATGAAAATTCAACACACCTTTAAAAAGTGGTACAGACATTAAAAATGATGAAACAAAAATTAAGTTTAATAGTTCCCTATGTAACTCATTTAACCTAGTTTTTGTTTCATCACTTTTCATGACTTTATATCACTTTTTGTAGGTGTGTTTAATTGTCATTTTGATGACATACCCGGTCAGCGAAATGGTAGAAGTGATTTTAAAACAATATTGTTCTTCATATTTTTTCAAACAAATGTTTTTAAATAATTCAAAACATAAGTTAGTGAACTACGGTTTTATGTTTTGGTACTAATAACAAAGGTGTATTGGAAATTATAACAACAATAAGTGAAATATAACTTGAAACATCTGTGTACCATAAAGTATGGTCTTGAGAGATATAGGAAATGTACTTAACTCACTTCTACCTAAAAACACACTTAACACGCATGTGTGTGCTAGGCCATTGATTGTGATCTATAAAGTCTCACAAAAACACACCTGTGTCAAAACAGGCCATGTGATGGGATAGATTGTGCTTAAAGTGCCAGCGTTGTAAAGGTTGATTTATTAACATACCTGAGCTGCTGAGTTCCTCAAACACCGTCTTCAGGCTCATAGCCAGGGTGCTCTTCTGCAGGATGTGGTGAAAGGGCGAGCGCGGGGGGCTGGAGGGCGGCAGAAAGCTGTCGGTGGACTCGTGTGCCTCTTCGCTGTCACAGTCCATCGAGGACAGCTCATCGTGGATGGCAATCTGGACATCAGAACAGATTGTACACATACAAACGTAAACATTATCTACCCTTTTCCTAGAAGATGTTTATAAGAGTCTTGCATGTGTTTGGAGTGTCCCTATCTTCTAGCTACTTTGTTGACTAGTATAACTTTAATGACCAGTGGAACGTTGGTGACCAGTGTAATTCTGGTGATATTGTTACTTGGATTAAACTAGATAACAAATTGATCCTACATGCCAAAATACAAGAGGAATGTCTACATTCTAGCATATTACCTTCCATCAACAATGCAAGAGTAAGGAAAAGGGATAGAAAAGGCTTTGAGGACCTGACTATTCAAATTTGGTCACTAAACGTGAATAAACCATTCCGAGTGAAATAATACATTATTCCTCATTCGCCATAAGTACCAAAAATTCATAGTTAAGGTATTTCGAAATGGTTGCCATTTGGCCTTTTGATTTGAATATTGTTTAAGTCAGTTAATATGATATTATAATTTAGTAAACACTTTAATCCATATGAAAGTTTCCAATCCTTAACATCTCAAGCTAATTTATTAAGTTTTGCGAACAAACAGGTATTATCGGTACAACCAATTTGTTCGCTTTTGGGAACAGCTCATATGGTCTCATACAAATCATCTAATTGACATTGAAAGAGAAAACACTACACTTTATATTCAAATCTAGAAGAACTATAGAAGAATTAAAATATGCACCTCAATGAAAACAAAGGTTCCAACCGCAATTTGAGAAAAATTTATGAAACTTTGTGAATTTTTTATTAATAATTTTTATATGAAACAAAAAAAAATTATGTAACAATAATGTTTGTATCGGATGTACCAGTCAATTGTATTTATAAGAATGTATTTGATAAATTTGTGTACCATGTTAATCCGCGAATGTGACATCAATTAACTATTTGGGCTTGTCATAATCCACGGAACCCCGCATTATGTACCTAGCTGTAAGATTGCATACATTGTACAATATTTGGTATGACGCCTTCCTGGAAACTTTTTTGTAAACAATAAAAAATAAATAAATGGCCGGCAGGCGATGGATACAAACAGGGACCAAGGTAAAGGTTTTTATGTAGCATGGTAGAGCCACGAGTTTGACAAAAAGGGGGCACCTTTTCTTTTCAAGCTATCTCTTCCACTGGATCTCCTGCGCCTCGGACCTGTCTCTGGACCCGCCGCCCGATGCAACCCCTTCAAACTGAGTTCTGAGAATTTTATTGGCCATCTAACCCTGACCGACTGAACTGACTCGCCGGCGGGAACCACGACGCTTTCAGCGGACCCTAACTAAAACATATTTAACCGCCTTTTTAAAGTCGAACCTTCATATTTTGCATTTTCAAGTTGTGTAAGGAACTAACCGTCCTTTTCAGGACGAACGTTATTATGTTACATCAGTCGCATGTGGCGTGTACCTAATATGTCTAATAAAAGGTGTTTTTTCATTATCCTTAATTTTAGTTCAGTATTTAGATGAAAAAACGTGAGGTGAGCCATATTTAAATCTTTTTTATGTTTGCATTGAAAATTTTAATATTATAAAAATCATATGTTTATTTCTAATACCATAACATGTCGTGTTATGGTAAAATACAATATAATAGTATTTAACTTTAAGATAACAATGCAAACAAACAAGGGTACCTAAATGATTGGTATCAAGTCCATTCTAATGAAATACATATAATGTAGGTTACTTACAAACACATAACAAAACACCATAAAGATCATTTAACATTTTCAAATAGCATTCGTCTACTTAATCTATTTGTTACTTATAATGAATATGTAATTGCTAAATTATTTGTTTGAATAATTTTTTAAATAAAAATCGAATTCTTTAATTGCCTATATTTTAAAACATGAGTAAATAAAATAGCTCACAACCTTACTAAATATTTGCTTATCTTATCCCCCTTACTTATAAATAGGTGTAAATATTAAAAAAACTTTCTAATAAATTTTACAACCCTCTTCTTCCCTTGCCCCCCCACAAGGGTCAAACTTCCACATGGGTTTGAAATGCTATAGTTACGCCACTGCTTACAATCTAGCTGGCCATAAATACGAAAGTCACGAGTATAATATATTATAAAGAAGTCAGAATGGCGAAATTATATCGAAGAAGATACAATTTTAGAACAAGAAACATAAAACAAGCCAAAATGGTAAAAGTTCTTACCATTATCTTCATTTCTTCCGACAAATATGCACATCTCTTTTCTTCGTGTCGAAGTGCTTTTCCCAATCTTTCACTGAGATCGTAATAGCACTTCACTGAAATAAAAATAAAATGTCAAAAAAGTATAAAACAAAGTCACCATCCGCGTCTCTCTGTTTGTGCGCTTAGTTCTTCTAAACTATGCAACGGAGTTTGATACAGTTTTCACTATCATTTCTTCCGGAAGGTTTATGTATATAAAACATGGATATTATATTTATTGAAAGTAGAGAAATGTCGGGCAACGCCGGGTACACTTACTTCAATAAATAATAAGATTAAACTATACAGACAACTACTTTTTATTTTTTCATCAACACACTTTATGCGGGAAAGGTTCTACCCATAGACATATGAATATTAGTAGACCTGCCCTAAGTGATTAAAAGCGTATTATCCCCACTCCCCATACCGGTTCCATTGGAGCCGGCTGGGCTCGCGTATGGCTTCCCGTGAATCTTGAGAATGTGACGTCATCATTCTTGTGCGAACTATGGTCGAAGCATCATCGGTTCATTTTACGAAATAACACGGCAAATGGTGACTTGTATTATGAAAACTTGTAAAAATAGATGTGAAAAAGAGAATAAACCCAATTGTCGTATTACATTCCATATATAAGCATTATTTTACTTTATTTTAAGCATATTCACATCGTATAATATGGATCAGTTGTAGAAACCTAATTATACTATCACATCGAGACACGTCTGGACGTGAAACACAAAGCTGGTTGGTTGCTGGGAAGTAAATTATGAACATTTATAAAAGTGTCTTAACTAAATACATAAACGAAATATTCGACTCTGAAAATAGAAGAAATTTATTTTGCCGAATTTGGACTTCGCAAATTTGTTCATAACGTGGCGAGTAATTTGCGCTCCCATGTAAAAATGTCTATTCATTCAAAAGCAGATTTTACTTTTAAGAACTAAATGGTGATATTATAAGGCGAGATGCCTATATACTATCAGATTGATTTATTGACGAATCACAGTCAGCTTTACCCTCTTCGTTCTTCAACAGTTGATTTTACCCCTCATCCTTAATTTCTAGTCTATTAATATTCATATGTCTGTGGTTCTACCTTTACTAGCGGGAAAGGTTCTGCTTTTAATGGCGGGAAAGGTTCTACATTTAATGGCTGGAAAGGTATTGCTAATTAATATATTTTTATGAGTATTAAATAACAATCTCTTTGTGAAAGTCTCAACTATACATATGTATATGAATACGCATAAAAAAATGTTGTCCAAGTCTTCCTTAACAGAACTATATAGAATATTACACTTATTTATGTTACTTACTTATTTGACCCAAATGTTTTGGGTCAAGTGAAAACAATTTTTTATTTTTTATTTTATAAAATGCACACCTTTGTTCAAAAACTTTACATTACATCGACGCAGCACGGACTGCAGTTTATTGAGTCGTATTACAAAGTAGGTTTTAATAGAATAGTGAACAGAAATCTTCTAGTGAGGCGGGTTACTTACTTGTTTGTATATGATAATGTTATTTCAATAAACGCCCGGGTTGCCGGCAATTTAAAAATAAAAATAAAATTTCAGATGATGTACTCTTTTTATGTGGGGAATGGTGAATACTATGTAAAAAATTCATTCAAATGCATTAATTATTTTCATAGATACAGCGGCCTGCATAAAGTGTGTTAAAATGATAAGTTCATAGTGAGGGCCTCAAACAAATCATTGAATTCATGTTATAAAAGTGTTGTTAAATTGGTAGGTTTATTTTAGCCAGTGTGCATATCTGCCATCACTGCTTGGTGAATACTAAACAGCATTTTATCCAAGAACTTGTTTAGTGTTGAAATGTTCACATACCAATTTCATAATATGTTTTGTATGTAGGGCACTTACCGACAGAATGACTAGCGAGTGCTTGCAGGGCAAACACAATATTGATGAGAATTGTGGAAGAGGTTCCATCATCCTTATTAGCTCTGAATGGTAGTAGAGTCGGATGACCGACAAACCGGACATCGTTGACTTTGAGCTCAAACTTCCTGTGGCAGAGTTCAGGCTTGACAGCGAATAGCGTTGACAGGACTTCATCTGTAAATCCTGTCAATTGACCTGGAAATTAATGAAGAACGAAATATGGCAGGGTCCTACAAGATTTAACCCACTTAGAAAACACATGCTTATTAATTCAAAGAAAATAAATGTTATTATATCTCTTTTAGCATCGCTGTCCACGCTCAATATAATTACTATAAAAGCCAATTATCTACATCCGGGGAATGGAAAATACCATGTTAAAGTTCCATTTCAAAATTTCATGCAATACAGTTTGGCCATGTTTTTTTCATTTGTTTAACGTATGCGTATTGAGCATGGCTAGCGATTCTAAAAGTTCACCAAAAAATCTTAGATTAAGTTGTCGAATTCCGCCTCAAGCTTAATATGTAAAAACGCACTTGGTTTCTCTTATTTTTTTTTTACATTAACCTCACACAGGAGGCCCTGAGGAAAATAATCTCTCTCAGGGCCTATGTCATCTTTGGGGATACTGCGTGGGGGGTCTATTTAAGGAGAGGAAGTTCTGGGAAGGAAAAATGTATGAGGGGTGGGATCAGGGGATCAGGGATCAGTGTGTACAGAAGTGACATATATATATATACACGGTGTCCGGAAACTCGTAGTACAAGCGGGAAACTGGAGAATCTACACCACATGGGGAACCCAAAAAAACATAAAGTTTTTTGATTTGAGCATTTTCAAAAAAAAAAAAAAAAAAACCAAAAAAAAATATTTTTCGGCTATTTTAGGGTTAAAGTTTTTTCTGGTGTTTAGGGTTGAATAACAGATGTTTTAACCCTGCAGAGCAGAAATATTTTATGATTACACCGGGTTAAATGAAGGGTGATTTCAAAATAATGCTTCAAATCCGAGTTTCTTCATTTGTTTTACTTTCAAATAGTTTTAATTAGTTGGGTACTTTGATCTTCAGTAATAATTTATAAGAATTTGATTAAAAAAAAAAAAAAAAAAAAAAAAAAAAATCAACTTCAAACTCGATTTACTCGATAACGAAAGCTCAAATAAAAAAAAAATATACTACAAAATCGACTCCAAATGTGATGTAGATTCACCAGTTTCCCGCTTGTACTACGAGTTTCCGGACACCCTGTATATATATCAGTCCCGCTGCGGTCCACAACGATGGGTCGCGAGACCAGTTGAAGAGGTCAATGGTCTCAGCAAGGGTCGTAGCAACTATTGATGTCAAGGGAGATGGTAAAAGATTCATTAAAGTTCCATTTTTTCTGAAATTTTAATTTTAAGGTTAGGAAATATGCATAAATTAATTAATCAACATGGCGTAGTCTTGACTTGATTCGACTTGTCACTTTATTTTCTTATATTATATCTGCCATATGTCTTTGCTTTCATGTACCTTTGTCTACTCCTGTATTTTTCATTTTCCTATATTCGTGTTATTATTTTGTAATTTGGACGATGTCTGTTAATAAATAAATAAATTATTAAACTAACCCAAACTAACAACCTAAAAACCTAGTTTGTGCATGTTTAGATCTACCCCGACTTAACAGTTGATTACATTAGTAATTAAATTGAAATCAAGTGATATTTTTTTAAATGCGTTTAAATTTAAATCTTATAAGACTTTCATAATACCTACGTATTATTGACTGCCTGACGTTGATTTAAAAAAATTTTTCTTTATTAAAAACGATTTTTTTTTATTTCCTCATTACGAAATTATGATATTTATGCTTTTTTATTACACCATTAAAAAACACATCGTGCAATAGAATCTACAAAGTAATTACTGGATAGAGAAAAAAACGCAGACCTTTAATGTAATTTGTTTTTTTACCTTTATGGATGTTAGATGTATGTGGCATGGGTGTCTGCAATAAGTCCTCGATCACACTCAACGCGTAAGGATTCTTCTTGCCATTTCTTTGATCGTGGATATCATTCGTCGTCTCAACTTCGTAAGGGTAGCGAAACAACAATCTATCACCCTTGCTATCAGATTTCACGAGAATAATACTAAGCGGGTCCACCTCCATGACGAAACGCACGTATTGTTGACAACTCAATGGAAAATAATGTATAAATGACGCTCTTTGCACAAATATCCCAGATTCTGAACAGAACACAAATTATATTTATATAATTGTTGCATTTTACGTCGAACTGGCTTATCTCTTGGGAGTGATATCAATACAAATAATGAGATAAAAATAAGAAAGAAATTACAGCATGCCACAAATTCCTATAATTTCCTAATCTGTCAAACAAACCAACAAACATGCCGAGAAAAATAACATGATTTATTTTGTAAAGTTGGCCACCTGCTCTAGTATTGCCTTTATAATAAGTTCTTTCTTTCACGCAGTTTTCTTGCTCCTTGCTCTTTAAATATTATGTATGTAGGTACTCGCATACCTCTTTACTTGTGACTCTGGAAACTATGGCGCAAATTTTATTATTATTTATTTAATTTTACATATGTATTGCGCCTGTCATTTTTTTCTGACATTACTATCTACTCTTTTACGCTACTTTCAATTTATTTCAAGAAAATGAATTTTTATATATCTTTTAAAATATAGCTTGAGCATTTTTTCATTGAACATTGTCACAGAAAACTCTCAATTTTTAAGTACTGTTTCAGAATTCCAATAAAGTGCTCGCCCCGGTGAAGTCAAGAACTCCTTAAACATTTTTTAATGGAATATTCTGACATTATTCTATCCTTTAGGCTTTACATAGAGATTTTAGAATTCAGATGTAGACAGTGAACTTCCTCTTGTTTTGAAGGCCAAGTGTGCCAAATTATATCAATCTTAAAATAAAACTGTAGATTTTGTATAAATTCAAACAAACGCCACCCTCCTGTTGTTCACTAAACATTTTCCTTTATATAAATGGAATTCTGTTTTTTTTTCAGGCATTATTCTTTATTTTCACGGAAATTACCATTAAGAACCTACTTAGTTATATTTTTTCCCATAATATTCTTTAATTATTATACATGAAGTATGTTTATGGAAAGCAATATGATTTTACCTTTAAACTGGGGGATGCCTGGGGGACACCAGTCACACAGTGTTCCTTCTATAAATAATGATGTATGAGAAAAAAAACTCTAAATAGTATAAAACAAAGTCGCTATCGTGTGCTTAGTTCTTCTAAACTACGAAACAGATTTTGATATGGTTTTCACTCTCATGTAGAGAAATTCTAAAACCTATAGACAGTGGGGGCTCGTGACTTTTGGGTGTAATCTGAGTTTTAACTCTTTGCACTCCGTTGTCGCCGTCACGGCGTCATAGGAAACATTCTAACCCTGATGGAGCCGCAGCAGCGACGTAAATAATGGGTATACATTTTATTGTTTAAAATATAAAAGGGTCCTTTTACAGGTATACACATGATTCTATTCAGTTGTATACAGTACCCACTTAAGATTGGTTGTGCTTTTTGCTCTGTTTTTCATAACTACACATTCATTTTATTTCAATATTTGTTACTGGGCAATAAATATTCTCACTCCATCATAGACCAGGTTCAGTGGAAAACTCCATATTTGAAGAAAAGGTCTCAAGTGGGACTGTGTGGTCTGCTCGAAAAGGGTAGTAAAAGGTGGCAGACGGGAAACCAGTGATGAAAAAAAAAAAAAAAAAAAACATGTGTTCTAACGAGCCACGGATGCATTTGGGCGACTGCTTTCTAAAATACCACACTTTAAAAATAATAAAGATTAAAATATGCAAATTTTTCTTTTATTAACAATCTTATATAATAGTCAGTGGCGGTTCTTCCCTTAGGTCAATTGGTGTTTGACCCCCCAAAATTATAAAACAACAATAATAATCAATTATGTGCATCAAAACAACTGGCATTATTATTCATTTATTTAAAATGTAACGCGAAATAGCAGAGCTGCGAGCGGCGGCGGCCAGTGACTAGCAGTGACATCTGTTGTCTCTAATAGAAGCTTTCATTCACAAGTCCACACGATTCGCTGGGTCAATTTAAAGAATGTCCACTTTGGCATCTTCTATCCCTATGCGCGCCATAGAATAAACGAGATGGCACTATATTTTTTGTCGAAGTAAAAATTAGGTTCCGAAGAAAGCTTAGGGACGCTTAGGTCATGACCGTGGGGGAGACAACACGATGAATATTATATGTTTTACAGAGATGATGACATAAACAAATGTTGGTTTTTCATTTCAAACGCTTGTAGTGTGTGGAAAAACGGTTGTTTTTCTATTGGATAGTTCGGGAAAGGTTTGGAATAATTATTTATGTTGTAATCGATTTAGAATGACGCTGAAGAATGAAACAAAACAAAAAATGTAAAAGATCATTGTCAAATAGAATCAAACTCTTATTTACTTTAATGTTGTGCACAACTACATTAAAACTTAATATCTTAAAAATAATTTGCTGTAAACACATAGATTGTGTATTTATTTCCAATCTACTATATTAACATAATACGCGGACTCTTAATACTATAACAAATTGATATAGATAATAATAAATGGGCATTTTTCACAATATCAAATAAAGATTAGTCACACATTTTTTTCAAATAACCTACCACGATTGGATCCCTAGAGCCGCCTCTGATAATAGTAAATATATATTTCATAACATAACTATATCATTTTATTTACTGCCTTACCAAAAAACATTTTTTTCTAATTTTCTAAAAATATCGTAACATTTCCTCATATTTTTACATTACCCTTTTTCCTAAAAATCATACAAAAAACCGAATTTCGAAAAAAAATTTTTGTGTTAAACATCATCAACAATGTTGAATTTTTCGAACTTAGCACTCTCACACAGTAAAAAGTCATGAGCCGCCACTGCCTACATATAGACATAAGCACGGTGCCACAGAGAACTTTTACTATTTCATTATTGAAGAAATATCATAATCAAAAATACTATTTTTTCCAATAAATAAAGTCTCGGAAGATCTAATCTTCAAACTAATACTGTAATGGGCGGTCCAAAAATTATTCACAACCTTCCGCCAATAATATACTTTTATTATATTATTATCAGTCTTCAGAAAACAAATTATAAGCGTGGTTCAAGGAACAATATAATTTTGCTATCGGCCCTCTACACCAAAGAAAATAATATAAGCAGTTCTGCTATTAAATAATATAATTCCTACAAGGTACAAGGTGGGAGTGTGCTTACAGTATAAATTGAAAAAGATTAATTTGCCAATATAATATATTGTTCTTTCAGTTAATTCTTTGTGTGCTGATGGAAAATTTTCGCTGTGCGCCATCTGATTCTATTTTCATCATAACTTATTTTTTTCAAAATGATGTATTTGTAAATTGTACAGGTACAGCCAGACAAAGTGTATTTGGTAATAGGGAATAATTTCATATCTGTAATCTGCCATAATGTAGGGTCCACAGAATAGATAGTTGTATTTAGTGAAATAATTTTTTAAACATATCCAAGGATACGTTAGCGTTTGAGAGGTTAATTTAATTATTGAAGACAATATTAGCGATTCTTAAACGAAAATTTGAAACAGATACAGATACGGTCACATCTAGGACATGTAGTCTTTTCTGTTTCAAATTTTCATTTAGGAATCGCTAATATTGTCTTCAATAATTAAATATTACAATTTGAGGTTATACTCATTAAGTTATTCCAAAAATAAAAAAAAGGTTAATTTAAGTTATTTAACATAATGTATTGCGGATTTCTAAAGCATGATGAAGATAAAGGTTCATCAACCAATTTGCAAAGTTTCCTCATCCTCAGGCACAATGATTATTGTTGTTTTACAGTCTGTTTGACAACAAAAAACATATCTTTCCCCTTCATGAGAGGTACTTGGGGTGTTTTTTTTTCTCAAATCAATTAGTTCAGTGCTTTCTGAGTCGGAAGTCTGTGATAGTTTTCTGCAATGCCAACTGTAGTTCCAAGGCATCTCTAACGGGCATTTCGTTGAGTAGAGTTCCTATAACTCTTCCAAATATATCACATTTATTTTCTATGTGCTTTTGCTTTTTATTTTGAAATTCACTATCACTAAAATGCCCTTGTCCGTTTGTCATTTGTACTTCAAATTCAGTAGGTGATTTAAGAATCGGAGAATTAGGAGTTAAACGATGTTCGGATGTGGTTTCGTCGCTTTCTGCCGGTTCTAGTTTGACATTATCAGTGCCCTCCAAAGAAAATGAATCTTCACCATCCTCTTGCTTGATGAAGACACGTTCAATTTGTTCCGGAGAGTTATTTTTCGTTTCTTTGGTAGGCAACTTGGATTTTGAAGTTCCCCGTAACTGTAAAAAAAATGAACTATTGTATGCTTATATTACAAATGAAGACCACAGGGGAAAAACCAGAAATGTCAATTCCAGATAAATTTTGCAAATATCAGCATTTTATGTTTAAAATTCTATAAGACCTGAGTGGTAGAGCATTCTGTGGGGCGGGGCGACAAGCTAAGTGTGTGACTGCCTCACTGCAGGACAGCGTTCGATGGAGGCCATAATTGAAATTGCTATCATGACTTCATGCATAATTATCGATGTATATTTTGAAGAAATTCATTTCTAAAATGTGTATAAAGAAAGGCAGAGAGAAATTGTAAAACAAAGAAAAAAAATTGAGAATTTTCAAAAAAATCATTTTTTTACCAGCTCTCTCATTAAATAATAATGTAATCATCCTTCCTCTGCCAATTCCTAACAAAACTGAAATTCAAATATGTAGATGTATTTAAAAATATGTAAGTTTATATCAGACCACATGAAATGGATCTATTTTAAGTTTGATAAATAAAAATATAAAAAGTTTTGGAGATATCCAACCCAACGGTTTGAGTTGCTCCAAGTACCGCCCCAAATATGCGTCACATACGCGAGCAAATCGAAATACACAATCGGTTTCGATGAAATCCATATTGCCGATCACTTCATAATTTTTTTAATGTTAACACCTTTTTAGATATTTCTGTAGCAAAATATATCCTGTCACAAAAATGAAAATATGGCTATCTTATAATAATAAACTTATATATTTTTGAACATCTAATACCTACCTCTCCACACCTACTTTCGAAATGACGTGACTCCATTATATTCGATGAAGAAGATGAGATGCTCACAAAAAGCTGAAACCTTTGCATTCTTTAAATAGCTTTGATGTTGAACTCAAAATGATTTAGACTACATACTATTCAAATATATGATTACATACTATTCTTTTTATCGAAGGAAGCAAACATTTTGTGATGTGACATTATATATCAAATGAAAAATACACTTTATAAAAAAACACTTTTATTTTGAATTAATATTAACAGCCAACCAGGTTTCGCTTAGCTCAAGCTTCATCAGGGCTTATTATATCAGCTGATATTATATCAGCTGAGTTGATAGCTGAGCTTATTATATCAGCTGAGTTGATATAATAAGCCCTGATGAAGCTTGAGCTAAGCGAAACCTGGTTGGCTGTTAATATTAATTCAAAATAAAAGTGGTGTTTTACAAAGTGTATTTTTCATTTGATACATACTATTCTGTTATTCAGACTCTTAACATGACCCGACTCAAGTATTTGATTCAGTTGATGTTGGTCGTGCCATGTCTTCCTCGGGTGTCCTCGACCTCTTCAACCATTCACTTCCACATCATACACTCTCCTTACAGCTCTTTCTCTGTCATTTACATTTCATTTTACCACAAATAATTATTTGAAACTGCATAATGTCGACTTTAATTTAACTCCATTTCTCATTCCAGTGCAGATAATGTGTTAAGTCTTTCTGGAGCGTCCCCGACTTCTTCTAGCATTCAAACCACTCTCTAAACACTCCTGGCACTAATAAGAACAAACTTAGAAATTTTCAGCGAAATAAAGAATGGTATAGGAACGCGTACAGGACAAACAAAAAAACTTTCATTTTTTTAATTACCTCTAGGGGTCCACAACACATGGCACAAAGTCCTGCGGCTTGTGTACGATATCTACCTCTCATCATCGAACTGTCATCATCAAACTTAGTAATATTATCAGTCTGTACTGTTGAAGTTCCTTTACTGCGCACATGACACTTAATTTTTACTTGAACAGCCTTGTTAATTTTGCCAACTGAACGAGTTTGCGTACTGATGTTAGCAGTCTCGGTCTCGCACCCGAGAATTGTTGAGTACAAGGTATGAGAATTGAATATTTCGGGGCCGAGAGTGTTTATAGAACCCTCTGAAATTTGCGGCTCTGCTAATGTTGTGGGAGGTTGGAGCTTTAACTTCCTTTTTTGACAGGCAAATTTGTGTGGTACCACTCCGCTTTTCAAATACAAATTTCCGCCCATTAATTTGACTCTCATATAACTTTCAACGTCTTCTTCAAGCTGAAATATAAAAGAACTTACATTTAATAAAAATTTCACAGCCAGCAATCACTTTGTGGTGACATAATTTATAATTTTGATAAAAAATAGCATTTTTAAGGTTAAACATAAGGTACGTTATAATCTACACATTCATAGATGGAGTAAATTGAATTATTTTATGAAAATTTTATGCAAAGTGTATTTTAAATTAAAGCTGCGTACATTATAACGTACGTTACGTTTGCCCAGTTACTTTAAAAACTTTCAATTTATTAGAGATGCTCAAAATAACTTATTTATTGTTGTCGTGTTCAATTTGTAGAACTCTATTTAAATTTTTTTTAATAATAATAGAAAAATAATGAAACTAATTTTTATAATGCTACTATTAGGTTAGAACCTAGTACTGATAGCAGCATTATAAAAATTAATATTAATCATTTTTCAATTATTATTTTTTAAAAAAAGGTAGACCATAGAGCTGTGCAATTAGAGGCGACATTGCATATTAATATCTCATTGAAAAGTGGTATAGCGATACTCGGTGCGTGCTGCACGTAGACCGGATTTTATTGTTTCCGGTAGGTCTGGGTAAGAGTGTTGGAGGCCAAATCGGACTAATTGGACGGACAAAATTGGAACTTATTTTTTTCACTTCATGTCTCTAAATATAATACATCAATGAGTTCTGCTAGTTTTTAATCTTGCAGAACTTAAGTAATAACTAATAACATTGTTTATAAAATCATTCACACAATAAAGGACGATGTATGAATATGAAGGAGGCAAGGAGTGTGTGCCACCGAGTTGTTTGGCGGTCCGTCCCCTCTGCCTACCCCTGCGGAACCGGCGTGATGGTTAGTTAATTATAAAGGAACTTACATTAAAATGGTCTTCACAACAATGAAGATGACTTTTAGGAGAAATAGTTCTGTATTTCATTGGGTCTCTTTTCATTGCGTTATACCATAGTTCCCTCGTTTTCGTGTTTTTCGGAAAGGCTAAAAACATTTTGTTTGGAGTTTTACGTGTAGTATTTTTACACATAGGAACCAAACAGTATTTATATCGCAAATGTACAGACATCGTGAGATATTTTTAATTGCATAAATCGAGCTAACCACAAGCAAATAAACAACTCGCGTTGACTCGCGTCAACAACAACTGTCACACAACCGAGGAATAGAAATACGGGCGACGTTTATGACGTCAGAGCGGCATACCGACGTCATTGCGTGGCGCGAAAACATGGTTCATGGCAACATTTAAAAATAGGCATATTTTATAAATATTGTTTTGGGCTCGAGAAGATGATGATCTATAAATATTATAGCATTGCTTTTAGCGAGGTTCCAATATTTTCTAGTAAATTTACAAAAGGTAGGACAGGTATTAATTACCTACATTAAATTTTCGAGATTATAGTAAGTATAAATTTTATTTTATTTATATTATGATCTACCGTATTTATTTATGAATTAACTACTACCTACCTACTTGAAAATAGTTGTCAGAAGTTGAAATTGCCCGCGAAACGTCAAGTCAAACACTCGAATTTGACAGTTCTGATTGTTTTGTAAATAATAATTTAATAATAACCATGTTTTTTTTAATATTTGATGGATACTCTATTAATGCCGGTTAAAAATAAAGGTATCCGAGGGGTGGGTAAAGTGCATTAACTTCGGGAGGTGATTCTTTATGATTAGTGCGTACAATTAAAACGGATCATATTATTAAGTACAACATATTTTTTATATAAAACATATATTTATGTAAATGTACAATCATCTTCCGAAGTGATAAACTTGTCGAATTCCGCTGTGAGCTTAATGCGCAAAAAATTATAATTACAAGAAATCACTAGTTATTTCGTCGGAGATGGAAAAAGATACATTATAGTTCAACCTTTTTTCAAAGTTACGTTGAAGGTTAAGAAATACGCATTAATTATTAAAATAACCCACACTAAATAGACCGACTTAATTATTTGTCTCCATTAGATATTTAAATTGCAATCAGATGTTGCATTTTTAAGAACCTTAGCTTGCTGCGGAATTCGACAAATTTTCCCCGAAGTTAGTGCCCCCGGACACCCTGTATTTTGATTTTTTTTAAATTTATTGAATTCCCATGGTCATAAACAGGGTTTTGGCTTTTATTGGCAAATGTGTACGAAATCTAAATCTATCTCTGTTGCTTATATTTTTGTTGAAATTCTGTTTCTATAATTATATGTAATTTTCTTACTGTACAATATTTTGTAATATTTTTGAAAATATATTTTTTCCATTTTTTAACTATACATGTTATAATCTATATCTATAAGCACATAGACTAGCTCGGAGCTCCCCAGTTTGACCCGAGAATATTTCTCTACAAATTGGGTAAACAAAAAAAAGTGATGTCTGATATGAAATGTAATATATTTTTATCTCTTGTGAATTTTTTTTTCTATAATAAAAAAAAAAAAAAAACCCTATTTTTGAACCCTTCCATCTTTCATGGTACAGTCACTCACAAATCCGTAATCTTTTATCACACTCAGTATCGCCCTGATGTAAGACCACCCATTCAGAATCGAAACGTTGCCGAGTTTGGTGACCAGATCTGAATAGCCAGGTATTCTCCAACCCTTCTCTTCCCTGTCTTCTTTCTTTCCCCACTCCCTTCAGCCTCACATCATACCTTAATTGGGGATGTCACAATGGCTCCGGACATAGTTGGGACTCTTGTGCAGTAGATTTAAAAAATTAAATAAAGTACTCATTGTTAAATCAATTTATTGTGCAGGAGATATTTTTTAAATTAAAATCATAATTTGGTTTACATATTTACAACATGGCAAAATGATTAAAATAATAATTATTATTATAACAAGAAAAAATCACTCAGGGTCTCTGGAGAACATTCGAGCATTCTAATGTGATTCTTATTAGAATAACTTGCGATGCGACTTTGACCTTAATGCTTTGAAAAATGTATGAAAACACAATGAACATCGTTTGGGCTAATAAAACGTTAGGGTCCACTACTACTTTTCAGTGTTTATGCTCAGGCCTTTAAGGCGATGCACTACGTCGTGTAATATTTGAAATCGAGCCGCTATCAATAACACCCCCTTTGTAGATGGCGATAAGGTTTAAATTCCCGCTTAACACCATCCGCCTGTTTTGATTTATGCAAGAAAAAAACATGGCCAAAAAGTGCCTTTTATTTGTGGATGTTCAGGCATAAATATTTAATTTTTTTCCCGATCATTTTATAAATAACGGGTTCGTAAGTAGGAGATTTTGAACTTTAAAGCAGTTTTCATTGGCCTTATATATTATTTTTTTCTGGGCTTATAAAAAGACTTATCTAAAGAATACTCGATTATTTCAAAGGCCAAGATGTATTCTACTCGCAGTATTTAATAAAAGCATCTGAAACATTTCTAGGCGACCAAATTTTCAAACCAAAAACACATGATTTTGCATTACTACGTAGTGCATCGCCTTAACAGGTTAAAGCTAATAAAGTGATGATCGTATTATTAAACGCTTGTGAAAGTAAAGTTTTTTTTTTAGGACCTTTGCTGTTTACCATCAGGTTGATTGTAAGGTCCATGTGATTTACGGTTCTTTCCAATCCGTAAATTCGTGTTCAGTAGATATGGGAAGATATTGATTAAAAACTAAAGTAGTTACACAATGATTTCTGTTTAATTTGTGAGAATTATTTTTACAAAAGACAATACGCATTTTACGGGGGAAACGGTGGTAAAGAGTGTGACTGGTAGGGACAAACGCTAAAACTGGAATAAATTTGCTTCGTCATGATCGACGGTAATCAGAGGTTCCACGGATTATTCCGCGAGCAAGTGTTGCCATTGGTGCAAAATATTAAAGTAGTCCCACAGCATCAATTCAAAATAATATTTTTGCTGTCTACCGACACTTATAATATTAAGTATAATGTATATTCTCCATTACTATGATTTTAAAAAATCAATCAAAAAGATGAATATCCTTTATTTTATGGACTTTTGGCGCTGAAAATGTCATAAAAAGTGATTTTTTAAAGTTAAAATTTTAGCCGTTGTTTTTCCACATTAACAAACGCCTTACTAATAAATGCGATTTAAATTTTTCACAACTGATAAACAACCATTTATAATATATATTGTAAACAGTTTTCATTCAGATTTGACAGTAAGACTGAATATTTAAGTTTAGAAAACATTCACACGTATTTTATTTTTATCACAGGTAATCTGGAAAAATATAGCATTAACAGTTTTTTTACCATAATACATCTATTTTTATTAATAGGTGTAAATAAAATTATTTTTTTTGACCGAGGATTAAACCTTCCTCCCCAGGGACGGGAGTCAACCGCGCTAACAACTGAGCCAAATTCCAATTGGGTAGGACTGACATTTATTTAGTATATTTGCTGCTGTAATGTCATCCAATTTCAGAGATATGTATATACGTCCGTGTGATTGCCACAAAAATTAGATAGAATGCACTGTCATCGACGAGTGTATCTGCCAGGTTTCGGCTTGATCTGATGGCAGGAAATGGGTTAACAAATGAAATTTTTTTTTGCTTTTATATGGATTATAATTTTATACTTAACTACTTAAGTATGTGGGAAAAGTTTTTGTCGCCCCAATGGGGTGGGCAATATGCACTTATTTCGATGCGAAATAAGTGCAGCCTCCCAATCTCGGCGGCGGGTATGCGGATAGATTAATTTCCATTTCCAAGATTCGACTTCATTCAAACATTCATTTAAGAAAACAAAAATGAACTTCAAATAGATGTATTCAAAATTAAATGATTGTGAAATAGGTGTGATGATAACAATATGAACTCGACAAAAGAAAGAACACTAGGTACATTATTTATTTTAATTTGTGAAATAATTGATTTTGACATGGATTTGCTTGGACGGATATATAATTATTATAATAATTAGGCCCCACTTAACTTATTTATAATTTATAATAAGAATTATGGCATCTTAAATCTACACTACATCTCTACCTTCAATATAATATGTTCATATGAATGAATTTAATTTTAATTTCTTAAGCTGCAAAACTAAAAAAATAATTCTTATATGTAAGCGTAATTGGTGAGATTTTGGTTAGGCAAGTAAAACAATAAAATACAAATTAAAAACCCCAAGGGCATAGGCATATGCAAGAATAATAATTATTTAAATAAATGAGTGCATTTTGAAAACTATCCTAAACTTCTTTAGAGAGTTATGGCCAGACATTACTAATTGAGATTAACCTTTGGAATGCCGAGCTCCAGGAACCTAATACCGCCAGTATACCGAGGGTAAAAATACCACAAGCAGTATGTACGAGTAATAATGTCAGATTACCATATGGATACACCAGAGCTCATGGGTTACAATTTTTTTGTATCCAATGGGTACTTACGGTGCTATTTTCATTATATTAGGTGTGACAAATAATATACTCACCGAAATTTAACATACCTTACTTTTATATAATTCTTAGGTATTATTGTTAAGCGCCCTTTATTTGACACTATAATAAATGGTGCCGTATAAATTGAGCTGTTTAGTGCAACAAAAGCCTAACACCAAAACTGAGTCATTAACCTTTTCAACGCGTTAATTTGCTCTGTTTTATCTATACCCGTACGCGGTACATATTTTCGAATACTTATGCACGCAATTAAATGTCAAATTATAGCATTCTGGCATGATTTATTGGACTATATAGACAAAACAGATTATTCTCCACAATATGAAAACAAATCCTCGTGTGTCAACACTCTTAGATGTTTATTAAAAAAAAAACATAAAATTTCATACAAAGACGTACCGTATCTTTTGAATGTGGTCCCGCCATTTACTCGGCGTGTGTGTACTTAGGCCACTGCATTGATAGACACAAGTGGGACACCATGATCACTTATCATTTTTAGTTATGAAAAGTTGTGAATGACATACTATGTAGTACTAACGCCATCCGTTGACAAAAATGTAAACTAAAGGACTAAAAGGCGCGAAGAGGCGCACTTGATTATCGATCTTTTTTTATGAAATACAATTTTATTTTTGAGAAATTCTTGTAGATGTCAGCATCGTGATAGTTTTACGAATGTCCAAGTGAGCAAGAAATACATTTATGACGAAAGAGCGCTGGAATATCGGCTGTCAAAGTTTCCGTATCAACTGTTGATACAGCCGCGTGTGAGTATGGACTTTTTGCCGTAACAACAGTTGATACGGCCGCGTGCAAAGAGTCAAGGAATGAAAATTAAACTTTTTTTATTGAAAAATAATAGTAACAATATGTTGAGTGCCAATGTTAATACGGCATAATTACTAAAGTTCTTGAAAAATATTCATAAATAGAAGAAAAAGAGTTTGTTAGGCTTTTGTTGTTTTGGAGTAAATTACATAATGACGTATACCGTATAGTGAGCAACAGCCCTATCGTCATTATTTTTATAGGAAATGATTGAAAATTTAGGTGGCAGTAATGTTTATTGTGCATCTATCTAGTAAAATATGCGATTTTTTTTCATCATCAGTCATTTTAGTTTTTGTGTTTAAATGAAAAATGTAAGGTGAGCAATTTTTTAAGCTTTTTGTGTTTGATTTCAAAATTTGAATATTTCTAAAATGATTTGTTTATTTATAATAATAAAATTTGAAAACATATTTCATCACCTTTCAAAAATAGTTTTTAGTTTTCGGATTCATTCAGAAATATTATATTTATTTGGATTTTATTGCGAATTGGAAGGATACACAAATTCTCCGATATTTTTTTTTTTTTTTTTTTTATGTGACACCTCACAAGAGTGTCCCTGCCTGTGCAGTGTACAGACAGGGGAACTATGTCACCACCCGGTTGGGCGGCGTTGTGAGGCGGAATAAGGTAGGGGCTGTAGGAAGGGATTTGTTAATGCGGGCCTTGAAGAGGCTCGGATTATAGGAGGGAGGAAAAACAAATGCCGGTAGCTCGTTCCACATACGAGCCGACTTACACAGAAACGAGTCAACATTCAGTGTCTTTAAGAAATATAACATTCAATGTGCCAGAGGCCTGAGGGGTTGGATGTTTTTTGCATTTATAGTTAAAGAAGAGCTGATTTCAAATATGCATGTAAGTCAATTTCAACTGAATTGTGGGTTGGGCTTTTGTTGCATTAAACAGCTCAATTAGCTAAGTATATCGTGGAAAAAACCTTTTCCGAAATTATAGAACAACAAATACAATATAATAATATACCTAGGAATGTGTGCACATACAATGCACAATTTACTATTTTGCTAAGCAGCTGCTTCAGAAACTATCTGTAATTTTCATAACAGATTTCAACTATTTTAGATCAGATCTGGAAAAAATATCATTTCCAACCTTACTCTACCTTTCCCCTGCCACTTTGGTCCATAATATGTACAACATTCCTCAATGGAGGAATCACTATTCCACCAGCTCCGGGCTGGGGGTATCTTGTAAGATATCACATTAAAATAAATAAACATGTGCTTCACCAACTGAGTGAATTGGACAAAAATAGTGTCGCAGTGAAATCCCAATCGACCATTATCCAAATACTTAATTGTTTTCCTGCGTGTGTCGTTTACTTAATATCATACAAAACTCGCAAAAATAGATTGACATTAATTGTCGTTATTAAAGTATTTTCAAACACAGCGGAGCGTGCGTGTTATCTTTTTGCTTTCTAGTTTTTGAGCATTTCAACATTAAAAATGAACCGTCCAATGAAAAAGTGCGTACTCTTTGAGAAAAATTAAAAATTGTCAAGGAAGTGGAGACAAAAAACTGCTGAAAACACATTGATGTAGCCAAGCGTTTTTGAATCACAGCACAAAAATTTATATGTGAAATATGTACCTATCTTTTTTAGAATAGAATATTAAACATTTAAGTGTGATCTTTTTTCTATATTCCCGCATTCATAGTTTCTTTCAATAGGACCCTTTAAAAACAATAGATAAAGGTTTCACTGTATATGACAATAAAAATACGTAGACTGGAAATAGCGACATGCTTCATTCATTCACCTACATATTATCGCAAAACGACTGATGTAATCTTGACACTACTTCCAGCCTAATACTTTTAGTTTTTAAATAAACATTATTCAATTATGTTAAGGTATGGGCCTCACTAAACTGAATCCAGTGGATAACAGGATAACTTCAGCATCCCACTTTGACCTCCACCATACCGAGAAGAACGAAGATGTTCTGTATAATGAAATAGAAACGACAGATTTGGCCCAAGAACATAAGTGGAAATGGCATGCATAACACTGTTCACCCATACTACTGCAAACAGCATCTAAACATAGCGGCACCCCGCCTCCATTCCTACCTACACACCAAACACTTAACTCTCATTGGCTCCACTGCTTTTACAACTGTTGGTGGTAGCTTGACGACAGTCAACACCTTACACACTTCTGTGCCATATATATCTCTTTCATATTATCTCGATACAGGACTGACCCAATGAGATAAAATGTTTTGCTTTTGTCGCACAATTTTGATAATAAATAAATACATCGTAATAAATGCTCCGTGACTATTATTTGTCATCGTAGAAGCCGTTCATGTTCATCATGTTTGTCAGCTCGATGAGGTGCGGTTGGTAGCCGATGGCGTGCAGGCGGTGCACCATCTTGTGCAGGTGCCGCACCTGCTTCTCAAACGTATTGTAGGCCAGAAGCATCTTGTCGAAGAATGGGTGCGTGTAGTGCACATCGTTTTCTTTCATATGCCAGCATCTACGGAAGAAGTTTTTATTAATGATCAGACTACACTTTGTTTTTATTCAGATTTTTGAATTGATTTATGCTACTCATTGTACACAGAATAATGTGAAAAGAAGTTAATTTCCCTTAGATCGGATCTGAATAGCCAGGTATTTTCCAACCTTCCTCTTTTCTGTATCCTTCACCTTCTCACTTCAGCTTCACAACATACCCCAAATGGGGATGCCATAGTTCCACTGGCTCCGGGCAGTCGGGACTATAGTGTGGTATTAAAACAAAATATTTAAAATAAATATATGGAAAAAAATGAACCTTCCATTCAGCTGGTAGTGGAATTGCAACACCGACTTGAATATATCATCTAACATTCTCATTATGGGCTGCGACCTCCTGTTCAGTAGACATCTGAACAAGACCTTCTTTATGTAGGCCACGTGGACCGCATAGAGGTCATCCAACGTGCCGACTTTCATCAGATCCTTCTCAAACTCGGTCCAGGAAGACTGCAGGCACGTGGTGGACACGTAGCAATGGATGGACCTCATGAAGGAGGACATGGAGTAGCGGAAGAGCTGCACCGAGTGGTATTCGGGAGAACGCAAGAGCTCGCCGGATACCATGAATTCTTCTTTCAGTGACATCTTTAGCACCTGAAATTAAATTCACTTTCAATGCCCTTTGTATCTAATAAAACCATATACCTAAGAAAGGACGCAATTCAAATAATAATTTGTGGTAAAATGAGGTGTGAGGACAATGTATAACTTGGAAGTGAATGGTTGGAGAAGTCGAGGACGCCCGACGAAGACATGGCATGATCGAGTGAAACAAATAGTTATTATGATACAATAATAGTATTTCCATGCACATATTAAATGCACCCAGTTGACAGGTACACTAGACTTCACAACCTCAAAACTTTGCCCCAAATTATTCATAAGTCCCCGAGCAACACCGGGTACACATCAGCTAGTAATATTTAACTATCTATAGAGCGGAGACGGTTTACATGTAGTTCCCGTGAGCATTTAGGCCATAGGCCCATTGTGCTATCTCCCTTTTTACCTCAATCCTTTAACAGTCACCCGGTCCCTTTTATAAAGTTCACCAGGATCGTAATTGGATATGGGGCTATGTCTTCTGGTTCTACAATGTGTCTTCCCAGGTATCTGAGCCTTGAACCCAACAGAACTGGACGTTGGCACCAGATGAATTGGAGTCTCTTCATCCTCTTCACATTTCCTGCATCTGTTGGTGTTTACCACTCCCAACAACTGCATGTGTCTCCTGAGATGGCAGTGTCCCGTTAGTAGTCCTATCAGTTCCCTCAGTGAGTTTCTCTCCATATTGAGTAGTTGTCTAGTTCTCCTTGGGTCTGGTCCGTTTATGAGTACTTTTGGATGTATAGTAATATAATATAATATTGAAAATCTTTAATGTGGAATTATTTCTGTTGCGTTCTGCGTAACTCTGGTTCAATGAACTCCAATTTACTTTGAATTTTAAATTGAAACTGATTGTGTGAAGAATTTATACAAGCGATAAACCTAGCTATAGTATAACATTTTAAAAGAAAATTATTTTCACTGCCTCATTTTCAAATTTGAAACTGATTTGTTTTCAAGAATTCAGACTATCCCGTGATTTTTCGTGGGTCTGCGCATTATTTATTTTAAAATGTTCATGTAAGTGGGTCTGCTGCTCAAGATTATTTTAAATAATAGTTTCAATTTATGTGCATATAATATTATCAGTAAAAAAGAGTAATAGCCAATATTTCGAATGAGCAGGTGGTAGGGACATGTGTTCCCCATACCGAGACCATGTTCCAGACATTTTCTATGGCCCAGCCTGCATATCACCACACCGAACTCAAGAGGCATAAAGTGTCATACCCATATATCTGTTATAAACCGTTATACACAGAGTGTATCGGCACGTACCCGACAAACTTTAACCAGCTATTCCTTAGCACATTTGGACTAAAAAATGTTATGGGCACTTTGCTGTCCGGTAACATTTTTTTTAAATAAAAAAATTCTTATTCATATTTTCACCACATGTCACCAATGTTTTATCCTTTGTCAAAGTTTGAAAACCCATCTGGCCATATTTTATTCGAGTTTTGTTGAATAATGTACGTACGTACCTACATTGGCGCGCTTTTACAATCACAACGAAATGGGATGGCACCATTCATCTCATTTTTAACTATTATTATTTAGTGTATGAAAGAGCGAGGACGCTTTTTGACACACTTGCTAATAACAGCCGTTGAACACGAGAAACAATGCCAATGTCAGTGATGGAGTGTGGATTTTTAATATTTTTTTTGTTGTTTTTAATTGAAAACAAATGTTACCCCACAGCAAAGTGCCCATAACATTTTTTACTCTAAATGTGCTAAGGAATAGCTGTATAAAGTTTGTCGGGCACGTGCCGATACACCCTGTGTACACACTCATACAGTCAAACTTTGGGGGTGATTGATTGTTCAAAATTGCAAAAAATGTTCACATTTTTTTTCCATTAGTGCCCAAATACAAAAAATAGTGATAAATTTCTTATGTTTCTAGGGTTTACAAAGAGTTTGTATAAACTTATAAAATTTTTTTTTTTTTTCACTTGGTCAGGTGTTCAAAAGGAAAACTATAATAATAATTACATTAGACAATTTAAAATATTTTTTTTGATAATTAGAATAGCCGTATTTATAAAACTTTATTGGGATTTTTTCTTAAATTATCATGAATTTACCCCAAAGTTGTATAAAATACGGTGTATATACACATATAAGTATGAATACATTTTTATTTACAAAAAAAAAACCTACCTCCAAGTCTTGTTCCAGCACCCAAGATATCCACCGGAGTTTGACCAGAAATTTAAATACTATGGCATAGCGGTCCAAGGCGTCTTGGGATATGATGATGTTGACTGGCCAGGCCACCGTGTAGGACAGGGTGAGACTTGCCAGGACATCCGGAGACAGTCGCAAGAAACTTAACGGCATATCGCTCACAATAAACGACAAATTCTCCGCATACTTGTTGGAACCTACAAATATCAGTGTTTTCAATCACACCGGAACAACATCAACAAAATATTAATTCTTTGAAATAAAATGTCTGATTAGAATACAGGGTGTTACCGGAAACTAAGATATGATTTACATTTTTTACTCCAAATAGTGTCACCCTGTATCGCAGATCAATGGCGCTTACCTCCGATGGAAGACCCAAATGATTTATCCAATATGCTGTGCAGAGTTGCAAAGTTCAGTAGTTCCCGGGGGCTCTCTGTCGTGCTCAGCTTCTCAAATAGTTTGCTGCAAATAGTCTTGGCAAACTCTCCGTCCATCAGGAAGAAATAATCGCCCAAGCTCTTCAGATGATCATAAAGGTCACAGTTGACCAGGAAATACTTCAATATAGCATTGTTCACCATCTCCATTTGATAAGACAATGGAATCACAACAGATCTTTGTAAACAAGCGGCCATCATAGAGCTATCGGCGCTCTCGATGTTTGCAACAATATTCTCACTCTTCTCCAACAGATGGAACATCTTGAACGTATCTGTCATAGGTTTCTTCTGAACTTTTGCCATGATATCTGTAAAATTAGTGTACGGAGACTTGAGGTTATCCATGCTTAACGGTTCTTGGAATATATTCATAGACGTGAACTTATTGCTCGCCGTGCTTTCAATGCCAAATGGTTTGAAGTTATCGAAGACGAGTTCATCACTGCTGAAATTCCAGACGGAGGATCTGGCTCCGTAATCATCAAAGGCTTTGAAAGATTCCGGTGTTTGAGGAAAATGATCTTTAATGGAAGCATAATCCGGAACAGATTCTTCTTCGTCCGTATGCTGTTCGATGATGTTCGGAAATCGGAAACCGTCACCGGTGAAAGGCAATGATGACATATTGGCAATGTTATCAACGCGACTAGAGATGGGGCTTAAAGTTGCTGATGGAACACCTATCAATCTCTCATCAAATGTTGATGGAGTTTCAACATCTAGCCTAGCTGGAAACTGGCTAGGAGTCATTAACTGAGGAGTTGAAACGACTGATAACCTACTACCGTTGTCTGAGGCTTTTCTACTGCCCCAATCCCAACTATAATTTTTTGAGCAACCTTTCAGATCTAAAGTCAGACTTCCTCTTTGTTTAGTTCTGCTGCTTTGTGAATCAACTTCCATCTCTGGACCCACTTCATGGCTTGAACCTTTCTGCCTATTCCTCAATGCTTCTTTACTCGCCTCCGTATCAAACTGTGGTTCATCAATCCTGTTTGGGTTCAAGGCTGGTTCACTGACGCTGTCAAAGGTGATGGAACCGAGAACTTTGTCTTTATTATGAATAGCATCACTTCTATTTTCAGCAGTATTTGCAGTTAACTTTGAGTTAGCAACTGTTTTGATCGCTCTTATTGCCGGTTGTTTGTAATTTTCTACTGAGAAATCGTGCGCTAAATCCCTTTGCTTATTTCTATTAAATTCCTGCTTCTGCTGCTGATACGTATTGTAGATATTCTGGTCACTAAAGGACACATTCTTAATTGGAACATTGCTATTTAAAATGTCAGAAGGACTTGCATCAAAATCTAATGACTTGTGAACTTTAATGTTTGATAGAGAAATTCGGTCCATGGCGTCAATTGTCGTAATAGTTTCTGCCCTTTCCGTTGAACTGATTTTATTATTATCTCTATCTGTGATTAAAAATCTATTATTATTGAGTCCATCACTGTCATCCCAGGAATTGTTTGCTAGTGGAATTGTGTCTAATTCATCTGATCCTTTTATTTCCAGAATGCTTCCCAGCATTGGCTCAACTTGAGGATTTTCAGGAGAGTCATCTAAGAGATTTTCTTGAGAGTCGAAATGCAGAGAATCTGAAGAAATTTTCATAGCCATATCATCACTCCTTTGTGGGATTTCTGAAACAGAACTTGCTTCTTCTACATTTATTAACACTTCCGAAATAGCTGCGGGAATGTCTCTTGGTGATTTATTCGGTAAAATACTGTCGAAATTGCCTTCAAGAGATTGGTGATCCAGCTCCATTTTTTCTCTCGTCAAATTAATTTTTTCACTGGTGAGTAATTGCACTCTCCGCTCATCTAATTTCAGTCTTTTTATTTTCCATTGAGATTTCATTTGACGCCTCTCTACTTCTTTGCCGATTTCTGAATAGTATGCATTCAACTTTTGCCTGCAAAATAAAATGGTGCTTTATTATAATTGAAAACTTATGCGAAAAAACAGCGTTATGTGAAAAAGTGAGTTCTTAGATATTGGCTGTTAACCGGTCAGCAACGTAAGCAGATATACACGATAAAATAACGATAGCAGTCAAGTACAATAAGCGTGTTTACACGTCAACGCGTGTGTTTCCACAAAAATCGTCATAACTCCGTTATTCTTCTAGTGACATCCCTAAAACAAAAAGTAAAATATTCGTATTGAATGAAGCTTCACATCTCTATTCAAAGTTATCCATAGAAACCCGTAAAAAGACCTACTCAGTGGAAGCAAATTTTACCCGCCAAATCGTAAAACGACGCCAAGAAAGCCGTTTGACGTGCCGACCCGCCTCGCAAGTTTAATTATTTTTTTAAAAATATATTTTGTATGAAATGGTCAAAAAGTGAAGTGACAGAATTGTTTATTGTACATTTGTACGATGAAATAAGTGTTTTTTTTTTACATTATCCGTGATTTTAGTATCGTTTTTACATAAAACATTACAGGTGAGTCATTTTTACAATTTTTTCATGTTTCCATTCTAAATTTAAATATTTACAAATGTTAATATTTATTTATGATACAACAATTTGAAAGCCTATTTTGTAACCTTTCTAAAACAGTTTTTACTATTCGGCTCCGTTCAGTAATGTTTCATTTATAGAGCTTTGATTGTGAGGCGGTAATAACACAACGTTTTCGTGAAATTGACATTTCGGTAAAGACATCTTAGCTTCAAGTTCGCGAAAAGTCGGAGGGGTTAAACATTTCATTTGACTGTAGTGAGCCGATACACATTGAAAGTTAAGTAAATTTATATGTAATAAAGTATTTCAATTAATAGACAACACATTTTATATATATTTTACTCAATCCATTCATAATGTTGAGTACAATCACATAAAAGTAAAAAAAATATATATATATAACGGGAGCAAACTGCTTAAACATAATACTTTCTTGCTCACACCTATTACGGTGTCCTTATCTACGAACGCAAGATATCAGAGATCTCATACGGGTTACGTAAATTATAAACCAATTAATCAGTGGCCGACTCAACGCTACCTACCGAATGATGTACCACGGACGGTCAATATAAGCGAACGCACAGCCTTGAACGAGCAGAGATCCTGAGCCGGTCATAGGCTCAAGACCTGATACTAGTAGCGAGATGTGTCGTCCCTTCCAGCGAGGCCTTACAGAAGTTCTAGGCTCAGTACCTGATAACTGATAGCGAGATGTATCGTCCCTTTTAGTGAGGTTGAAGAGTGCCTAGAGGAAGTCTTTATCTTTTGTACATAGTCGAAGATAATGCGCCGTGTTGCCTTTCCCACTAGTCTAGTTATATTGTTATTTTTACTTTTCCTACGATAAAATCTTTTTCCCAAATTCACTTTAATATTTAATTATTTTTACATTAGCACCAAATGTGGGGCTATGATAAAAAACTGTTTTAAAATCTGTATGTAATCTATTACTGATGTAAAATTTGTTATAAATGCCATTTTTCCATAAATCAATGTTTCTTATTTTTATTAACAAACTAGCTGTACCCCGCAATGCATTGCTGTGGCTCAGTATGTCTGTATAGATAGAGAATAATAGTGCGTGTTGCTTTCACATCCAACAGATGGTGTTGTTTTTTAAAAAAGCATGTTGTACCTGTCACAAGAGACATTTATGTAATACAGGTATATAAAAACACAATCATATTCAAATGCAACGTTGTGTTAAAATTTCAAAGCAATCGGTAAAGAACTTTGCGAGATTTAAGATTCTGAGCATATGAACATTTACATTTTTGTTTATTTAGATCTCCATAAAATTTGTGAAATAAAAAATTTCGAACATGTTATAATTTATGGTAATTATTTACCTACGACTACCGTTTGAGAAAATATTCCGTACGAGACGCTATTTTGACATACCGAGTTCTCACATACTTCGCGTTTGTTTGTGTAGTGGCAGTGTAGGAAACATGAAAGGAATAATCGGCATAATAGACAATTTTTCGAGATTGCTAGACACGCACCCGTTAATTGTTAGGCGATCAACTTTGATACCAAACATCAGATGAATTTAGTTTCTTAATATTTAAAGGTTTACTACGATTTTTTTAAAATAAAACGTTTTCATTTTAGGTCAGGTTGGGTTATTATAGGTTATTACAGGTTAGATTAGGTTATGTTGGATTATTATATGTTAGATTAGGATAGGTTAGGTTGGATTATTAGATGTTAGATTAGGATAGATTAGGTTAGGTTAGGTTGGATTATTATAGGTTAGATTAGGATAGGTTAGGTTGGATTAATATATATGTTAGATTAGGATAGGTTAGGTTAGGTTAGGTTGGATTAATATATATGTTAGATTAGGTTAGGTTAGGTTAGGTTGGGTTATTATAGGATAGTTTAGGTTGGATTATTATAGGATAGGTTAGGTTAGGTTAGGTTGGATTAGGTTGGGTTATTATAGGATAGTTTAGGTTGGATTATTATAGGATAGGTTAGGTTAGGTTAGGTTGGATTAGGTAGAATTAAATCACAAACCAGTCTATACAAACCTAGCGTAGCCCACAAACTACTTGAAAACTGGGATATAACTCTAAAGGGGACGCGAGCAGGCGTTATTAAAGGTTCCCCAACATTTATAATAACTTTTAGTAATAATTTAATAATATAACTAAATTCAAGTATTAATTCAAAGTAATCATTCCATATTTACCGTGAAGCGGAATTCGTAACCTTTACCAAAAAACCTTTCCTTAATACGTTAATTTTAATAAATAATTTTTTATTTACAATATTTTTTTGTATGAATAAATTAACACATCATTTAAAAAAAAATGTTTTTCATTGTCTATGATATAAAAAACCGTTTCGCCATATAAATTTTAACAACTATCCGATTGTGTTTTTTAATTGTTATGTTGGCAGTGCCCTACACTACGTAATAACAAACGCGAAGTATGCGAGAACTCGGTATGTCAAAATAGTGTCTCGTACGGAATATTTTCTCAAACGGTAGTCGTAGGTAAATATTTACCTAATTTATTAACAAATAACACAACGTAGAAATAAAACTTTATCATCATAAAATGACAAATATGCCAAGAGCTGTTCACAACAAACCCTCAGTTTCAATTAAGTTATGGCCGACTAAGTAATAACTACCGGCCGTCACCATAGACCTTCTGCTGTCGTCTGTGATTGAGATTTTAAAACGATTTTTGCTGTGAATGTAGTTGGATTTAAGTCGCATAATTTGAAAGGATTTGCACCAAAACAGCGTTATTTTGATAATCAGCATAAGGGCTCAATTATTTTTAGACAAAATGAAAGTTTGACACTGTAAATTAGAAATCTACATATTTCGATTTTCAGTATTGCCATTAAAAATATCTATACTTAGTTAAATAGAATTGCCATTTAAAAACATTCTCATTTAAAAAAAAAATTAGGTACTTACTTTTCCTCTTCAATACGCAAGTCATGTAGTTTGTTGGATGCCGTTTGATATTCTATAATGAGCAAGTCTTGTTGCAAGTCCTTTTTCTTTGCCAGTTCCCTCCTGGAAGCTGCATCTTCAGCCGCCGTTCTCAAAGCATTGAATTGTCGTCGCTTATTGTCCGAGATAACACGAGACAGGCGCTTGCGATCCTCTACGAGAGAAAATATTAATTATAATTATATTCGCGTATTACTTAATTACTAGAAAACAGAATCGCCATAGCAAGATCAGAGCCGAGCTGTTAAATATGGTGTATGAGAAAGACTAAACCTCTAACCACTAGAGGAACATCTGCCCAAATTTAGGAAGGTGATTTTTTTGATTAAATTATTGATATGAGCGCAAAAGGAGAATGCTACCTGCACATATAATAATAATAATAACTATTATTTTGAAATTTTTTTGTAAAACCTAAAAATATGCGATAAACGGAGAAATCTAGGTGGATTCATTGGCTTTAAAATGCAGTAAGTAGTATGCATTTTTTCCGCATTAAGCGGTACGATGTTAATTAAATCGTATGGCCGAATGAAAAATTGAACACCCGGAAATCTTCATCGCATCTATTATAAGAAAAATGATTAAAAAAGAGTGTTATTTAAGCCCCGAGCGAGGGCTTAAAGTCAAACAACATTATGAACAAAATACAAACAAATAATTCAAGGTCTTAAAGTCAAATAATGTTACCTACGAAAATATGCCGATAATTTTAGGGCTTATTCAAACAATGTTGTCCACAAAAAGAACCTATTAATAATTAGAGGGCTTAAAGTCATCAACATTATCTACAAAAAGATATACCAACAATTAGTATGGGTATGTTTTTTTCTTGTAAATAACGTCATTTGATTGAGTCCTAGAATTATTTTAACGTTTTTTATGGTAGATAGCGCTTTTTGACTTTAGCCCTCGGTACATGAACGGTAACCGCATAAAACAGAATACGATGTGTGTAAGAATAGGTTAGTTTATATTTGTTGTACAATATATGAATGATAGACGAATAAGACAGAACAGTAACAAAACAGAGCATGAGGTAAGAATAGGTTAGGTTAGGTTTGTTGTTTGTTACTCTTTTCTTCAATGTTCTGTTTTGTCATTATACCTCTGTGTTACCTATAAGTTTGTGCATAGTCTCCCCCTGTTTGAGGTGCACCATCTCCCTGAAGGCCTTCTTCTCAGCCTCGCGCTGTACCAGCAGGCTGTGGAAGGAGACGGGCTCACCGCACACGTACAGGCACTGCACCCGGTACCTCTCGTACAGCTTTCTCTGCTCCTCCATCTCCGAGAATGTGAGGCAACACTTGATGGGAGGGTATTCGGTGGAGAGCAGAACGCACAATGGGTCCTACAAAAAATACAATCATATTGTTTGTTTGTCTCACTCATGATATATATAGTTCATCATGGTTAAAGTATGAATAAAGACTGGAAAGAAATCTATATCCATCAACTGGTAGGTTAAAAACTGGAAGAAGAAGAAGACGAATAGATAAAGAAATACATAAATAAAAACACAATGTAATATGATTCAAATTAATCAGAATTTACAATGAGCCTATAGAAAATAAAATGTAAACTAATAACCTTTTTCAAAAATATATGTGAAATGCTTTTATAAATTCTTTCAGTACTTTTAAAAATAGCTGCTACTTTTACATATTGGTTACCTAAGCTGTGAATGTATTGTATAGGAGAATTTATAAACTAATTGGTATTGAAATTATTTATTTATTTATTTACGCCCTAATGGGCTTTTACAAAAGTAGTTAACAAGTAATACAGTTGTTTTTTTTTTTTTTTTTTACAGTATTACCGCACAAGAGTCCCAACTGCTCCCGTCTGGAGCCAGTGAGACTATGGCATCCCCAATTGGGGTATGTTGTGAGGCTGAGGGTATTGGGGAGGGAAGGGAGATGGGGAAGAGGAAGGTGGGGAAGTACCTGGCTATTCAGATCTGGTCACCAAACACGGCTAAAGCCATTTCAAGCAACGTTTCAATTCTGAATGGTGGTCTTACACCAGGGCGATACTGAGAGTATCTTCCACTCTGGAACGTGCCGCAAATATACTATATATTATTTTAAATTAATTAATTGTGAAATAACACAAATTAATCAAATAAAATTTATTTGCGCACGCCGGGTTCGAACCCGCGACCTTCGGATCTGTAGTCAAAAGCGTATACCACTAGACCACGCCGGCCGTCACAGTTGTGTTACATAGTTTACAATAAATTATGATTTTTGATTAAATTAAGGTAAATTCAAATTAATAGTGTGGATTACGGAAAGCTAAATATGTATTAACTCTTTGCACGCGGCCGTATCAACTGTTGTTACGGCAAAAAGTCTATACTCACACGCGGCTGTATCAACAGTTGATACGGCAACTTTGACGGCCGATATTCCCGCTCTCTTTCGTCATAAATGTATTTCTTGCTCACTTGGACATTTGTAGAACTATCACGATGCTGACATCTACAAGAATTTCTCAAAAATAAAATTGTATTTCATAAAAAAAGATCGATAACCAAGTGCGTTTCTTCGCGCCTTTTAGTCCTTTAGTTTACATTTTTGTCAACGGATGGCGTTAGTACTAGTTTGTCATTCACAACTTTTCATAACTAAGAATGATAAGTGATCATGGTGTCCCACTTGTGTCTATAAACACAGTGGCCTAAGTACACACACACCGAGAGTGGTTTATTTATGACGCCGAGTGAATGGCGGGACCACATTCAAAAGATACGGTACGTCTTTGTATGAAATTTTATGTTTTTGTTTTTATAAACATCTAAGAGTGTTGACACACGAGGATTTGTTTTCATATTGTGGAGAATAATCTGTTCTGTCTTTATAGTCCAATAAATCATGCCAGAATGCTATAATTTGACATTTAATTGCATGCATAGGTATTTGAAAATATGTACCGCGTACGGGTATAGATAAAACGGAGCAAATTAACGCGTTCAAAAGGTTAAGGAACATATACAAATAAAAACAAAAGTGTATTCGCTACGGAGTTGTGAATTCATACATCTCAGTAAAATGATTAAAAAGATTTCGTTTTATAACTAATACGGAATCTTTAAGCATTTCTACAATATTCCCAAATTTATTGCCTAAATGATGTAGTCTATTTATAGGTGTATGAGCTTCATAGTTGGTTTTAAAATTGTCGCAGAAAAATGTAGCACTTTGCCTCGTATTTCTAGTCGGTGCGTAAAATTTTATTTTGGCGAGAATTTCAGGGTTGTCAATGGAATTATTAATAATTTTATTTAAAAGTACAAGGTCAGAGATGATCCGCCTATCTGATAGCGTTATTAAGTTAAGTTGTTAAATTATTATTACTGTTACAGTTGAAGATATTTTTAGTTCGCGTGACTGTATAAGGAACATGAAATGAAATCAGTTGTTACTTGTCAACAGGGGAATTAATGTTAATTGACTAAAAAAATAATTAAACAACAACTTGAAGAAATGTAAGAAGCATGAAAGTTGGCATTAATACTCACATCAGGATTGCACAGCTTCAGAAGCCTCAGTGATTTTCCACACAACAAAATGTATTTGGCTATGCCTCGGAGGAATTCGGGAACCATTTCATCATTCCTGATAATGAAGCCCTTGTCCCAGTAGCGCTTGTTGTAAGAGTCCACATTTATGGGATCTTTTCTGATGAAGAATTCACTGAACTGATCTTCAAGTTCACCCTCAAATATAAACCTCTGTATAAATCTGCAAAAACCACAATTTAAATAATAGACTGGACTGTAAATTTGTACATCGATGACTGGGGCACAGATGAAGACAAGCAGTGCAATACATTATTTATATATATTACGTGTATTCCTGCAGTTGTATCACTTTTGTGCCATCTCTCTCACGCAGACCTTTAGTCGCACATTCATTACAATATAATGTAAACCAAAATTGATTTAGAATTATGGATTGTTGATCATCAATGATTTATGAGCAATAATTACCTGAAATAAACGCAACACGTAGCCTTCAGAGTTGAGTAAAGGAGAGCTGACACCTGGGTCTGAGTGACCATGCTGATCTCATCGTAGAGGTAAGCCATCAATCCAGCTCCTCGCAAACAGTTCCTGTCATACTCTGAAATATAATGTCATAAATTAGGGAATTTATTATTATTTTTAATGATAAACTAATGTTTATACGACAAGGTTTTTTATGTATAGCACAAAGGATAACAAATTATTATAAGCAATAATTAGTCTCCTGAAATATCCATACAAATTGAAAATATCTCCGGAGTAAAAATAAATGCCGCCGACGGAAATTGAACCCGCACCTTCTGATGTCCGGTCAGGTGCTCTGGACTACTGAGTTAAGTCGGCTTATTTCCAACACGCCTAATAACATACGCCAATTTGACAAGTCAAAATATTTCACCAACAAATTTAGATATAATATGTTTCGACGCCATCTAGTGGGAAATTTAGCACTAACAAAGCCTTTCCTACAAAAGTTGGTTGTTTACAGGTGAAAAAATATAATAAGCAGTAATTGTTGATTGAAGTACTAGTACATATTGAATTATTTGGCGTGCAACCAATCGTGGTCATATGATTATGTTCTAGTCTCACACAGAAGCTATAATCTGGAGGGGTTGGGAGAGGTGATATAGGCCACGCCCAAATAACACATTGAGAGTATAGCGTCTTGTGACGCTAGCATTAGGCATTTTCAAATTTCAGTTCTCAAGGAACAGAAAAAACTCGACAGTTACCTGTAATACAAGTGCAAGTTTTATTGTCGTTATCTCCTTCCTTAACCGTCTTCAGAATGTTGCTCAACCGAATCTAGAAATAGTTCCCCTATCTGTACAGTGTATACTGTACAAACAGGGCGCTCTTGTGATGTATCATTTAAAAATAATATTATCTATTTTAGCTCTCTGTCCCAAATGTGTTAACTATTTAATAAGATACAGTGTGCTGAAGTAGACATTTTCGTCGATAATTATTACGGTTTTAGAAAAATCCTGTTATTGCTCAAAAATATGTAACAATTGTTGAGCTAATTATATTAAGCATCACCCGTGTCTCTCTTTGTATTATTAGTCATTTGAGTGAATTTTTATATAATTTTGTAATTTTATGTAGATATCATGTATCTGTTGACTGAGTAGGTTTGATAACTGAATTTTTATAACTGAATCTGTAAGAATCAATAAATCACATTAAAAAAAATAAGAAAGTATTTTATTAATTTCAATTAAAATGGTGCCACAAAATAAGTTTGCTGTGTTAGAAGAAGTGAAAAAAAAAATGATGTTACCATGCTCGTAAACCTTGTAGATCTTGGCCATAGTTGTGATCTGCCAGCTGAGGGGGCGCAGGGAGTGCAGGATTTCAATAAGTGTCGGCAGAGACTTGTCATTCCGGAGTTCCATTGTCAGCCCTTCGCCAAATATCTTGTCCACCTCCAGGCGAAACCAAACCAGGTACTGCCTTATGCTGTCACACATGGACTGAAATAAAGTACTTGGTCAGCTAACATTTGAATAATATTGTGCTTCTCAACACTACCAAACTTTACCATCACAACCTTCTTCCGAAGAAGTAGGCAAAGAAGATGGACCACCATACAACTTAGTCTTAGCACACACTCCTCGCTTCATTCACATTCATACTCTTCTGTTATTCTAACTGTTGACATACATTGTGTGGTTATACATCAAGGTTACTATCATCATAACATTATTTAACAACAACAAAAAAGTCCTCGGCAAGTCAGATAAAAGTCACTAAGCCAGTTTTAGTGACTTTTATGTACTTTCAAGTTTATCTATTACTGTGCAGGTAAGTATATAAAACCTTAAAATGTATATTACATAAAATAAATTTAAAAAATAAACATTTCTGACCAATATTTATCCTTCCAAATGCAATATATTTCATAACTTTGTATTTGGGGTCAGTAACTTTTGTCCAAACGAGGACAACACTATGATTGTGTGTGTAACGATTGTTTCAAAATTATCATAACTTATAGTAATTCATTGAAGAATTGCACACTATAACCCATCAATATAATAACACAAATAGTTTTGACCCTAGAACTGATCCCTGTGGAACCCCTTCAAATACGAAATTCTTACCTTGTAAACAAATCCTTCCTTGATAATATTCTCTCCAGTTGATGTCGGTGTAACTAAATGATTTAAATTCCAATAGCAGGTGCCGATGGCAAGCAGATCATTCACATAGGTTTTCAAGCTGCTCTGTAGTAATCCTTCTAAGCATAGTTCTGGTTTCATTTGAAACTTTTCTGCCGCTTTATTGTAGCTGAAAGAACTGGATTCAATACCCACTGCAGAAAAGAAAATGAATCTATTAACATTTTATGTATATATGCTGGTTTATGCTTTATTATTGTGTTGAAATTTATTGTGTTACACAGAGTCATTAACAACATAATTGACAGTATATATTTATTGACTCCATTTATAGAATTAGCGTATTCATCAGCTATACCAGCACTTTGTTGAATCCTACAAATTATAGTAGCGTTGGTAATGTAGTTTTAGTGATTTCTCTTATATGTAGTATCGTTCTAGTTTCTATATTACTTTATGTTACTGTTACATGTTTTGCTAATATTTTTTCATATTCAGTTTATCAGTTTAGTGTTATTAAATGCTTTAAAAATATTGTGTATAATTATCGATAGCTCACTAGGTATATTCTGTTTTTAAAATCCATGTAAAAGCCCGGCTTGAGAAAGATTTTGGGTAGGTAATTAATTCTAAGATAAAATTTGGGTAGGTAATTAATTCTAAGATTTTCCTAGAAATTTAAATGTGTTCCATTTTTAAAACATACGGTATAAAAGCTAAGAAGTTGTTTTTTTTTATATTTAATTAATGGAGGGAAACCAGTAGGAAAATGGTAGGGTTTGAAACAGGATTGAGATTGGTTGCAAATTACTGTAATGTTTGATGAAATGAGTTGTGGAGTTGCAAAACCCATTTTGGACTTTTTCAGAAATCTGGAGGTAGTCACAAAGAACTGTTTGGAAAACTTTGAATATACATTTTACGCTAAAAATTAAATTATACATTATTCTTTTGATATTTTGCGAAATATTGTATTTGCAATTTACTTAACCTCTCAGGCCTCATATTGACTGTTATTTCTTAAAAACTCAATTTCTTTCAAACATAAAAGTTTGAAAAATGGCCCATCGTATGTATTAAAGTCTAAACATTGAACTAAAATTACTGAACAAAAAAATACACATTTTATTAAACACATGTATTATCATCTGTCATCTTACTTTTTTGTCGCTTCATATAAAAATAATTAGTAAAAAATTCAAAGTTTAAATTTTTTGCAAAGTGTGGTAAGAACCTTTGGTTTCATGGAGGTGTACATTTCAATTATTTTGTTGTTAACTTATAGATTTGATCATAAAGCTTGGTATTTTCTCTTTCTAACACTGTTTAAATCATATTTCTAACCATGACAGTAAGGGAGACATAACGATTTATATTAGAGCGTATGAGCTCTTCCCAAAAGCGAACAAATTAGCCTAAGGGGTTAAGTACTGTGAATGTAGAAATTTCCAGAGCGGGTTTTGCATCTCCACGACTAAAATATAACATGTAAAGCCACGAATTACGGGAAAGGAACGAAGCAACTGCAAGCAGCGTTTCGCGCCATTTGCAGTTGCTTCATTCCTTTCGGATAAGTTGAGGTTTAGCTCAGCAGTTGGGCTCGCATAAGACTCACTTGTAAGGTATTTGATGTGCAGAATGAATTCTACTTCGGATATAATATTAAGTCTCTTTAATTGGTGTCCGTTGGTTAGTCTCCAATGAGACATTTGCATATTCGAAGAAGAGATGAGGCTTCGCTTTTGAACTGGCGCCAGTTTTGCTGCAAACAAGAATACGTAATAATGAATTAATAAAAACATTGGTAATGTTGCCAAATTCCACCTCGCGCTGAAGCCCCCGCTTTCAGAATTTCTATCGATTTCTCTTTAACAATTTAAGTTTTTAACCGTTTGAGTGGGTATAGTCGATATTTTGACGATTTACTCTTCTTAAGTGCGCGTGAGAGTTCAGCGTGTGAGGTAGTGCGTGTGGTGTGCATTATTTAAAAAAAAAATTGCTACATCAATTACAAAAATAGTGAATTGCAAGCCGTGAGTTCACAGCAAAAATAAGTTCAACAAGAATACGTAGGATTGTAATAATTTTTACAATTTGTTTTTTAACATGCAATTTTAGTGCATATTATGAAAAAAGATCCAGCACACAAACGGTTAAATTCTTAAAAGAATATGTTATTTTTTAAGATAATATCTATTTATTTGTAAAGCCGAAACAGTAATTACATGAAATTTCTTCGTTAAAAAAAAAATCACAAATTAAGCTCTGAAAATTATTATAAACACGTTTTGTTCTATTATAGGTATTAAAAAATTCATAGTGTATCTTTAAATGCAATTTAAGCATTCGTCGAGAGATTTTTTCTCTAATTCAAACGAGTCGTATTTTCTTAAATATTTTCACCTTTTTCGCTTAATTATTATCCTTTTTTAATAATAGCGCGCTCCCTATAATATTTGTATTTACATATCTCCCTTTCAAACGCTTACTACAGGGCCTTAATACGTAATTTTATTTTTAAAAACACTTGGTTTCAACTTTACAAGAAACAACAAATATTTATGTCAGGGGAGATGGTAAAAGATGCAAAAGTTCTATTTTTTTCCTAATTCAGTGCGACCACCATGTTTTTTCTTATTCGTATCATCTGACTTAAGTTTGAACAATAGGAAATACGCATAAATTATTTAAATAACCCAAACTAAGAGCCTAATAACCTATTTTCTGAATGTTTTCCATCTCCCCGGGCATTAATAGTTGTTTCTTTTAGTAATTAAGTTGAAATAAAGTATTATTTTTTTTAAATTGCGTATGAAGCATGAGGCGGAATTCAGCAGCTTTACCCAATCATTAAGTCATTTTCTAGAGAGAATTCATTCATTCATTTAAGATATATTTCCAAAATAACCTACCTAAAATAACTGCACATAATTTTGAATGTATACATAAAAAAATGGATAATATTTGCTGCTGTGAAAAAATTGATTTTACAAACGAATATACTTACCTACCTTGGCATAATCGTAGACAATAACTTTAAATGGGACAAAAGTGTGACTAAAATTTGTAACCAGCTCCGATGTTTGGCGAGTAATTTTTATAAATTAAAATTTGTATTGCCTCGATGCACTCTCAAACTTATATATCATTCTATGGTCGAATCAATACTTAGATATGGAATTCGAACTTGGGGACACTTGAGTAATATTAATATTAAATACATTCAAAATTTACAAACTGCTAAAATTAAAAAAAATTGTTAAACCTAGCATTTACAAACAAAGAAACAACTTAAAATTACTATATGGCTCTGAGGGCCTACTCCCAATTAAAGGGCTTCTCTGGTTTATTATAATTATGGATAATGTGGGAGAAAATGCGTGCAAAAAGTCATTGGTGCATAGTCACAAAACAAGATTTACTGAAAAAAAAGGCCTAAAAATTCCACTAATATCAAATAAGTATGGTAGCAGAACACTTGACTATTTGATACCTGTGATTTATAACAAATTTAACGAAAAATTTTACTTAAAAAATAATGAGGAACCCTGCCCTAAACTGACAAAAAAGTGGTTAATAAATGAACAAAACGTTTATCTATCCTAAACATTATATTTGGTATTAATATTTAAACTTAAGCTAATGTGTATTATGTTATAACATTAAATGGTAGAACCTACAGACAAGCTGATTGTCACAGCTTTGTGGGACTACCCATATCTTATATTGTATTAAATGTAATTATATTCAATTTAATAGATAAATAAAAATTAAAAAAAGCTAATAATAAAAACTAATTTTAAAACACCCTAATATAATAGAACTTCCTCCTTCTTCTGACGCTTGTAAAATTAATTTTATTTATAAGTTTCTACATATGTAAATATATATTTTATTAAGATAGTAGTTATAGGCCTTAGTCCTAAGTCTCTAGATATAAGTCTCAGATGTAAGTCACTAGTTCTAAGTCAGTAGTTCTTGTATTAAGTATTTAAGAAATATATTTGTACAGCGTCCTTGAGGTGATTTCTCATGAAAACGGCGCTATATAAACTAGCCAAATATTCTTATTATTTTTATTAAGAACTGGCCTCAATCTTTCCTTGAACATACCACTAGCTTCATTCAAACCCAAATATCTATCTATATCCATATATGTACATAAATTTCTTTACAACTCTTGACATGACCCTACACAAGCATTTGGTTTACTTGATTGTGCTATGATTTACTGGGACATCCCCTACTCCATATGTTTACTAAACTTTCTTAGTTGAGTGGAAGATACTCTCAGTATCGCCCTGGTGAAAGATCACCATTCAGAATTGAAATGTTACTTGAAATGGCATTAGTCATGTTCGGTAAGGTGGGTTTCACATATTTTTTTTTAATATACTCATATTCCTATAATTCGTTTCTCTGTTCAACAACTGTTTTTCTTTCTTTGTATAACTGTGCATTATTACATCTGTAATTCGGTCACAAGTGGTTTTATCACGCATGCACATGTGAGATCTTATTTCCACTGCATTCAGTATACCCACATCTTCCCCTGGTTATTTATTCCATTTCTCACTGCCATACATCAGGGTTGGTATCAGAATATCGCTGGGAACTGCTGGCCTCGATCCCATTACAATAATTAAATACAATTTGGGAGGCAGGTTTGGGTACTACCGACCCAGGAACCATTGATTGGATAACTAACACCCCTGCCATAAGTCACCTCAAGTGGTTTGCTACGCTTGGTGAGTTAGCAGTGGTGCCCGGGTATATGGGTGAGGTTTGTCTAGGTATTGGCGGCAAATGCGTTTGCCCAACTGCTAGTTCGGGAGAGACTGGTTGAGTGAGACCCTTTAACTTCTCCAGTCGGACTCTCTTGAACCATCGCCTTGCATCACAGTGGGGGGGGGATAGATTCATACATCCATCACTCCTGGACACACTGACCCCCAGATTCCTACTCACCCCTCATACCTTTTTCTTTCCCAGAACTTCCTCTCCTTTCTTTCCCTAAAAAGACCCTCCACATAGCATCCTCAAAAATTAGATAGGGCTTGAAGGATTTTTTTTCTGTGGAACTAATGTAAAAAAAACTATTCATTTTACAGAATGCCATTGCAAAGATTACTAACTTATGCATTGATGTTACATATGCGGTGATGGATTGCCGTCGACGTTATGCTGGTTTTTTTATTCTGGCTATTATATTATTTTTGTATTAAAAAAAATATTTGGTTCTAGCATATCATCAACTTCTTAAAATAGAAAATAAAATAGGACCCTTATCCACCTTGGTTAAGTACTAAGTAGATTTGAACAATTTATTTTGAATACTTACAGGCTTCTTGCCACAATTCCAGGGTGATTAGAGGTTCTTCTGTTCGTGCCAAATCCCAGATGGAAGTCATACTGGATGGAGAGCTTTCTGGCAGATATTTGATTGATTCAGACGATGCAGATTTAGATGTTCCACAAAGAGAGAACATTTGCTCGCTACTTATGGCGTCTAATCTCCTTTTTTTCTGAAGAATAAAAACATAATGGGTATAAAACAGAGCTAGATATTTAATTTGATATTCATATGTATTTATTAACCTTTCCTTATCTGTGGTGTGTATTTACTACACATTGCTTCTAATAACTTTAATAACTCTATAAATATAATATATTCTGGGTTCAGATTTTAGGTATTCCTCCGTTATACATTTGTGCACTGAATTAAAAAATAATATGTTACATAGTTTTCAAATTCAATTAAAAATCAGAGTTTTTGGTTAAAAATCGGGAACAAATAAACCAATACAATCAAATACATCAAACCGTGTGATACTAATACGCGAAGAGTGTGCGAGGAAATGACACTCTATTGATGTCCCGCTTTAATTCGCTATGCGGGAACATGAGACATCCACACTTCTGCAGTTGTAGTTTTTGATTTAGATTTAGACCATCGATACCTATGACTGCACAGCTGTGTTTGTGCCAGCCGCCAGCCGCTAGCCAGTTGGCCGCGAACCGTCGTTAGATGTGGACCCCTCACACGTTTCTTTAGCATCTGCCGATGGTTTTTTCATGTTTTCAGCAATTAAATTACAATTATTATCATTTTTGATATAAAATATAATAAACATAATTGATTAGCTATGAATATTCATATTTTTCCGATATTAAATCGCTTCTTTTGAGATGTGTATTGACTACACAGCACTGGAACGCGTGTATTTTTTTAGCACAGTAAGGGAAAGGTTAACCTGTCAGACTGATCGCTCATCCGTGGGCATTTTTTATTACAACCTAAATTACGCAATTATTATTGTTTATAAGTTTTATCTCATTAGTTTGTCTCATATTTAAACTTGATTCCATGGATAAAATCAAAATAGTTGTCAAAATGTATGATTACAAATTGGCAGGATATTTTCATTGCTTTTAAAATACCTCAGAAGCATTCCGAAATTTCGTCGTTGGGACTTGTAGGTAAAAATATTTTAAAGCCTGAAGGGTTAAGATTATGCAGAACTACCAGAAGTACGTCACATCTCTATTGTGCACCACACATACGTACAGGAGTGCTCTTGTACGGTGTCAAATTACAACTTTATTTTACATAAAAGTACTCACTTCCGGTCCATCATTCTTGGGGATGATCAAGTCCCTGGGCCCCGTAAGTCGAGGACAGAAGAGGAAGCCCTCGTCACTCTGCGAAGAAGATACGGACCATTGGTTTCCCCGCGAGGAACGACTGCTCACAGAGTGGACGTTGGACATGCTGAGCTTGCCGAGCAGTGCGAGGTTGGTGCCTGCCAAATACCATTTATCAGTACACAGAATATTAATTATTATTAGAAATAAACATAGAATTTTTGTAATATTAATATTTAGAAAATCAAACACAAAAACTTTTTTAAATGGCTCATCTTAACTTTTTTCGACTAAACTCTGATCTTAAGGCGATGCACTAAGTAGTAATGCAAAATCATGTGTTTTTGGTTTGAAAATTTGGTCACCTAGAAATGTTTCAGATGCTTTAGTTAAATACTGCGAGTAGAATACATCTTGGCCATTAAAATAATCGAGTATTTTTTAGGTAAGTCTTTTTATAAGCCCAGAAAAAAATAATGTATAAGGCCTATGAAAACTGCTTTAAAGTTCAAAATCTCCTACTTACGAACCCATTTTCGGTTATAATTTTGTTTTATAATCTTGCAAATAAAGTTATTTATAAAATGATTGGAAAAAAATTAAATATTTATGCCTGAACATCCACAAAATAAAATAAAAAGCACTTTTTGGCCATGTTTTTTTCATGCATAAATTAAAACAGGCGGATTGTGTTAAACGGAAATTTAAACCTTATCACCATCTACGTAAGGGGTGTTATTGATAGCGGCTCGATTTAAAATATAACACGACGTAGTGCATCGCCTTAAATTACTAATAACGAAAAAATATACAGATTTTACTAGAGAAATTAATGTATTATAAACATTTTTGTCACCTAACTCTTTTGTCGTTTCATATAAAATTAATTAATAAAAAAATTCACAAAATGTCTTCTCAAAATGCGGTCGGAACCTTTGGTTTCATAGAGGAATACATTTTAATTCCTCTGTGGTTAACTTCTAGATTTGAATATAAAGCGTGGTGTTTTCTCTTTCTAATACCGTTTAGTTCATATTTTTCACCATGGTGGTAAGGGAGATACAGCGCTTTCCATGAGACCATATGAGCTGTTCCCAAAAGTGAACAAATTGACTCTACCTGAATTAATAGGCACCTGCTGACCTTAAAGTATAGACAGATACAGTCTGTCTAAATTTTAAAATAATAAAATAAAATAATTACCAGGCTTAGAAGAAAATGCATCCATTGGCAGGCTGTACAGAGATGGGGGGTTGAAGTTAAGATGATCATTTTCATTGATAGAGAATGGAAGCTGGAAGATGTGGTCCGGGAAATATTGGTATGGCTTCGGGTCTCCGGGGTTCAGCATCTCAGATAACGGCAAGATCTCATCTATCTTACCAAAACTGAATGGATTCTGTTGAAAAATAGAATATAATTTTACTAAGTATGTACTTGCTCAGTTTATTGTTGTTTTTTTAATGTGAATACCGCACAAAGATTCCCAACTGTCTAAAGCCAATGGGACTATGGCATCCCCAATAGGGATATGGGTAATTATTTCCCTATCTGCCGCACTTTTAGAGACAGTTTATGGAAATTATACTTTGTTTCAACAATTATTACAAGAAACAACTATTTACATGCAAACAATAGGTTATTAAGTTCTTAGTTTGGATTAATTAAGTAATTTATGCATATTTAGATTGAAACGAAATCTTCGCAAGTGTCACTCCATACAAAAAGTCCAAGATGGCGGCAAAGAGATAGTTTAGTAATTGTTCAAGTAAATTTTGAACTATTATTTATCCCGAGCGAAATGGTTATTTCTTGTTGTAATGTTGAAACGAAGTGTAATTTCTATAATCTGTGCCTATTAAAAGGGCGGCGGGGAAATATTTAACGGGTTATGTTGTGAGGCTGAAGGTAGTGTACCAAAGACGGCTAAAACCATTTCAAGCAAAGTTTCAATTCTGAATTATGACATTTCACCAGGGCGATGTTCAGAGTATCTTCCAACCTTCCTGAAATACGCCACAAATATACTATAAATTATTCTTAATGGATTCATTGTAAAACAAAACAAATTTATTGTGCTCGCCGAAATTTGAACCTGTAACTATGGATTCGTAATCGAGAGCCTTACCACTCGACTATAGAGGCCGTCTAGTGCGAGACAAAAATAAAATAATTAAAAAAACTTCATTATAGGAAGAAAAATCAGGAAAACTTACCTCAAACATAGATTTCCCATGATCAACGACAACAGAATTCCTTAGGGAAACTATGCAGGCGAGTGATTCATTAAAATGCGGCTTATCTTTACTTTTGTCTCGTTCAATGAGCCAATCAATTTTACTTTTAACAGAAACTAAGTTATCATAGTCGGCAATATTTTTCTTATTACAATCCTTCACGAAATAATCACTCAGCATGTCCATGACAGGTTCGCAAGGTTCAGAAGGCAATACAACTGAAGACTTCTTCAAGAGAATAGAATAAGCGTACGATCTGAGCTTTTTAGTGAGAGTTTTATTAAAAGAACCGAAATCTTCAGTCACTTCATAGGCAGTCGTAGTCTTTTCACAGAGTCTTGTTAAAAGTTCGAAAACACTTGAATCGTTATATTTATCCCACTGGTCAGGAAACTCCATTGTGAAATATTTACCGGGAACAGTGAAGAGTGAACTTTGTTTATATAAAGAGCTAGTGCGCTATTATTATTTTAGGGTGCAGTGACAGCTCGAGCACAACGGACTACGGGCGGGTTAAATACGTATAAGTAAAGGTACGACCAGTAATAACCATACTAACTAATACGTGTCGAACATTCGAATTAAATTTCTATCAACTTAGCAGAAAAAGGGAGTCTATTCCATTTTGAATCATATTGAATATGTTTAAAAATTGAAGCGCACCAACTACAAACGTCAAAACATTACTGATAATTTTAGAGATGTTCGAAATTTCTGTCCCGGTGACTTTGTTTTCATAAAATCGTTTGATGATAATTTTTTTTTTCTGAGGAACCGGTTCCTTTTGTTACATTTTCAAGAACAAAAATATCATTCGAACTGTTGCACTTGGGGACAATCTGATTTGTTTTCTTAAGCAATTTGGTATCACGTTTCTTTCTTGATCGAAGGCAATCCGAGAACTCAAGTTCAAGTACCGCGGATACAGTCCATTGAATCCCCCCGTAAAAAAAATATTAAACTGTTTGTTTTAGTTCAAAAATATTAAGTCGTTTATGGCGGGATTAGCTCACGTTCAAATTAAGTTTTGATGATAAACTTCCCAGATGTAGCGTTATTTTTATTATATTGTATTATAAATTGGTATATGTATTGTAATTTTTTATAATTTATTAATTTATTGGTGGCATGACTTCTGACTCTTGACATGGCCCAACTCAAGTACTTGATTCTCTTTATGGTGCCATGTCTTCCTCGGGTGATCCTGACTTCTACCATTCACATTTGCGTCATATATTCTCCTTACTGTACAGTAAAAATGTAGGACCCCAAAATTAAACAATTAGTGCTCGAGCCACCACTGACATGAGGGCAAAGTACAATCAGGATTATAAAAATCGAATCCAAAAGCATCGCGTACTTTGAAATTCGTAAAGCTTGAACTACTAAAGTATTTGGATAAACCAACTAAAACTAAAAAAAAACTTTAAAACTAGTTTAGATTTTTCATATAATATGTATATTTTTTTTTTTATTTATTTTATAAAATACAGTATAATGTTTAAATTTACATAGTAAGAGCATATTTCAATAAAAATTAACATGTTTACCTTTACAAGAGTCTAAAACTCGTGTGTAAAGGGAAAATAATAAAAACTTAACATATATATGTAAATAGAAGAAAAAAAGAATCATAAAAACATATAAAGTGAAGAGATTTTAGTTTTTTTATACAATAATTTATAAAATAATATAGTGAGATATCATCGTCATTCTAATTCGTTAAATTATTTATTGTAGTGAAGTTAATTTTATTTTTAAATTTATTAAAATCCGGTTCTAATCTCATCTCAGTCGTTAATTTATTAAACCATACCACTCCAGTGTACGTGTAATAGTGTTGTGCAAAACTGGTATGCATTAATGGAGTCCATAAGCGACCCATTGTATTTTGCCTATTGCTCTCGACACGAACCATGGCATGGTGTGACTTCTTATACAGATCTTTATGGATTTGAAGTAGCGTATTTTTCGTATATGTATTTTTTAGTGATGGGACTTGAAAATCTTGGAAAAGTTGTAAGGTTGGGTAGTCTGATGGTTTTTTTATTAAAATTTTTATTAACAGCCTTTGAGTGATTTCCAGCGGTAAAAGTGATGATTTGTAAGCTCCCGCCCACGCAACGATACCATACTGTATTATTGAATGCGCTAGAGCGTAGTAAATATTTTTAAGAATTTTTAAGTTAAGTATATTTCATAGACTAATAAATATGTAAATGAGTTTTCTTAATCTATTTATGATATTGTTTATGTGAGTTTTCCACTTAAGTTGACTATCTATTATTACACCTAAATATTTAATTTCATTTTTATTTCCTATGGATAAACAGTCATTATTTTGGCAAGTAGATTTTTTTGATATGCATTTTTTTGAATATATTTTAATATTTAATGTAATAAAAGGGTTTATTTTGTTTATACTAAAAATTATATAATATGTTTTTTCAATATTTAATGTTAATAAGTTTTTATCAAACCATTCTTTTAACGTATTGATATCATTGTTAGCAATTATTTCAAGTTCATTCAATGAATTCGCTTGAAATATAATTGCAGTATCATCTGCATATGAAATGAGTTTTCCTGTTAATGGTAATTTAAAGATATTATTAGCATATAATATGAATAGAAGAGGGCCCAATATGGTGCCTTGTGGTATTCCAAAGTCACTTGTGTTCGGTTCACTGAGAGTGTTATTTATTTTTACATATTGACTTCTAGAGTTCAGGAAACTTTCTATCCACATTTTGGCATTATCTATAATTCCTATTTTGTTAAGCTTGTAGAGTAATTTTTTGTGACTTATGCTGTCGAAGGCTTTCTTTAGGTCTATGAATATTGCAAGAGATTTTTTGCCTTTGTCTAGTGCTTGATGTATTTTTGTTGTTAAATCTATGATTGCGTCCTGTGTGCTTATTTTTTCGCGAAATCCAAATTGTTGGTCACTCAATATATTATTAGTTTCAATAAATTTTAGCAGTTGTTTTTTTGCTACCTTTTCAAAAATTTTTGAGATATTTGATAATACTGATATAGGTCGGTAGTTATTAATTTCTTTAGTATCACCTGATTTAAAAATCGGTGAAATAATAGTTTTTTTGTAAATAGATGGAAAGATTCCTTTTTTAAGACTATTATTTATGATATGTGTAATAGGTTTTTTCAAAAAGTTGAGATTTTTTTTCAGAATTTCAACGGTTATCCCATCAAAACCTGGTGCGGACTCAGTTTTTAGGTTTTGTATTATAACAACAGTTTCTTGTTCGGTTATCGTTTCGAATGTTTTTACTGTTTTATTTAATGAAGCTACTGGAATTCCTGATGTGGTGGTATTATCTATGTTGTTAGTTATTTCGTTTGCGAGATTTTTTCCGACATATGAAAAAAAATTATTGAAAGCATTCGCACATAGTTTTGGGTTATCAGAAACTTGCATCATATTATTGTTAATGTGCAGCTTTAAAATGTCACTTGTCTTTCTTTTTTTATCAATTATTTCATTTATTGTTTTCCAAATTTTTTTACCACTGTTACCTGAATTTAACATCTTTTGTTTGTAGAATTCTTCTTTGGTCATTTTAATTAGTGCCGTTAGTTTATTTCTGTATTTTTTAAAGTGTAAAATAATCGAATTATTTAGTGGGAATTTTTTTGTAAGTTTAAATAATTTTTCTTTATCTCTAATGGAAACCACTAGACCATGGGTAATCCATGGTTTAATTTTTTTGAATTTTTTTTTATATATTTTTTTGTGTATTTCACAGCTTGAATCTTTTATATGCTTTTGTAAGGTGTCATGAAATTTTAAAGCACTATTATTTACATCTTCTGTGCAGAGTATAGATTCCCATGTTTCGTGAGACAGTTTTTCATGAAGTATTTGTTGATTTATCGATATTTTAGGCATGTTAGATTTATTACTATTATTAATGTTTTGTTTTTCTATGTTAAGGTTAAGAATACATGTATGATGGTCCGTTATGTTGTTTCTCCATATTATTGTTTGAAGATTATCAATGTAGTTGGAATTACACCATATGTGATCAATACATGATGGTATTTGATTATTAAATTCTCTAGTATATTTATTAATACAGGGTTTAAAATTTAAAGCGGTCATCATGTTAATATAATTGTCCTTTTCAATAGTGTGATTATTTTCAGCAATGTTAATATTAATATCGCCAGTTAGAAAATTATTTGTACATTTATTATTTAAAATAATATTATTCAATTCTCCAATAAAAGTGGATATAACAGCAGAGTGTGTCCTGTATATTGATATTATTTGTATAGGTAGTTTATTATTAATGCTCAGTCTTATAATAATACAGTTTGCATTAGTCATATTCGTTTCAGTAAAGAGTACGTCTTTAAATATCGTCTTCGTGTATATAACAATACCACTATTTTTGTTAATATTTTGTTATTATATGCAAGAGGTATTTAAATAATTTCAAATTTATTTATCCAACTTCTCATATCACTACCAAATCAGCTTCGGTCAGAAAAAACCGGCTGGGAACCGGTTGGTTTGCCACTAACTTCATAAAGAACGGGCTCCATGTCGGTCTCCGATTAGTGGAACCGCAGTGAAAACCCATTTCAGATTACCAACCATCTCTAGTATTTTTTGATGAATAAGTCATAGACAATAAAAGAAATATGTATTTTACCGGTAAAATCTTTAATAGATCCGTTGTACCCCTCTTTCTATCACGCTTCATTATTTATGAGAAAGAGGAAGACAACTGCGACAGAGGTCACCGCGGCAGTACTTGCAAGCCATATCTATTGTCTATGACAGTCTTTTGAAAACTTGTCAATATTGGAATATCGTGTCAAGTTCGTTTATTTATCATAAGTTTATTATTTGTAAAAACGTAAATGAAAACATTTTAAAATGTATCTTTTCAACAATCGCGTATTCGGTGTAGCGTTTTTAATATTTTATACGCTATTATGTGTCCACTGTGCAGAAAAACCGTATAATGGTAAGTGTATTTTTTATAACCTGTAACCATAATATTATTATTTTCAACTGCACTAAACTGATAATATATGTTTACATTTCCCTGATTTAATTAGGTTTAGGTTAAATTTATGTTTGGGTATAATTTTACCATAGTATTGTAATTAGCTTACATCCAGCATTTATTTAGATATTATTCATAAGTTATTTTTAAGTTCAAATGTTACGTTTCTCATGAATACATTTTGTTTTTCTTCCATCCACAGTTCACACATTGGAAGGACCGACAAAGATAGAACGAGTTTATTCTAGTATTCTGGATATTAACTGTTTTATTGGGAAGCCAAAAAGTATTATACATTTGTGGAAGACAGTGAAGGTGGGTAATTGTTTTGTTTTTAATGATTTGTTTTTTCAGTATTTATAAAACATCTAATTATGATTTATTTTTTTAGCTCCTCTTGGATATCCCTTCTGACAGATTTGCCCAGTACAATGGCTTTACTCCGGAGGAAGTGTGGAATGCCTACCTCGCAGACCGTTCTTTGTTTTCTTCGAGCTTCTTCTCTTCAAAGAAATCACGCTCACTGCGGCTAGATCCCTTCAACACAACCTGTGTTGCCATTAAAACTGACGAAAAATACATTATTGAACTTAATGTTCAAAGTAAGTACCTAACTACAAAAATACTTAATCTCCGTTCCATCTGATCAATTCCCACACTATTGGCTTTACTACAGGCTTTTCCAGTGGAACGCCTGGAGAACATGCGAGCATTCTAATATGGTCGTTATTAGAATAATTTGCGATGCAATTTTGACCTTAATGCTTCAAAAAATGTATGAAAAACAAAATCAGCATCGTTTGGGCTAATAAAACGTTAGGTTCCACTAATATTTTTCTGTTTTATGCTCCGGCTTTCAACAGGTTAATAAAAAATCTGCAATGTTGCACTGAATCATCGTAGGACTTAAGACTAGGATCATATAGGTATATATTTTATGCCAAGTAGGGAGAGATAGGCCCCTTTGATCCTAAACCCTTGCTTTCCACCTTGTAACGTCACACACACACACACACACATATATACATATATAGTCGATTTTGTTTTGTATATTTATTTGATTTGGGGAATCTTAAATTCTTTTAAGTTATTTGTCAATAAATGAATCTGCATATACAGGCAACTCGCAATGTCTTATCAGTATCTGGTCTTTGAAAATAAAATCTTTATCCTTTTTAAAATGGTGTGCGAATTGCTGGCTGCATAAAAACCCTAAGGGCCCGTTCCCACTTCCGTTTTCAAATCGGAGGCGGGTCCCGTTTTAAAAACGGATGCCCTGTGGCTGTAGTGGATGTATGGAGCTGTTCACACTTGTCCGACACGATTTGAAAACGGATCCGACATTTTTTGTCAGATGGATCGCCAGCGCAGCGCGTCCGTTTTCAAATCGTGTTGGAACTCGCTCGCTATTAGTTTTGTATCGAGCTGTTCACACTTGTCGCCTCGTCGTTCCGGCAGAGTCCCTGCCACACCCTGACCCCTCCCCGCCCGCTCCCAGGAGCAAGGAAGCAGGCACGCTGCGTGCTTGTATTTGGTTATTTTGTTAAGTAAATAAATTAAAACGTATTTTTATCCTAGCAATCTAGCTCGCTAAAAACTCACGGACCGCCTCTGGAAGACCCAGTAGCCAACAAACTACAATATTTTATTTTTAATTAAATAAAAACAAAACGCTTGGTGTACACTACTTTTTTATATCAAAATTATCAACATGTTTCAAAATTTATTTTTTATCCCTTACTTATTTTTCTTTATTTTAAAGCTTAAATGAGCTGCACGATGCACGGAAGAGCGCATTAGTTTAATAAACACATAATAAAAAAAATATTTGAGTTGTAATTGTTTTCTTACCTTAAAAATATCGATAGCCTTTCTTCAGGACAAATGCACTCTCTCAATTTTGTATTTTGATGCGTTAAGCTCTCTGAAATTCGTTTCAGTAGATGGTTAAAGGAAGTGATAGACATTCTAAAATAATTAAAGAACTTTAGTTAATCATTTCTCAACTCACCAATTAACACTTGGAAAGTTCCTACAAAAATCTTTCATCCAAAATTAGATTCACCCAATAAAGGATGAAAGTAGATTAAATGCTATTGAAATGAGATCCCTGAGGCGTATGTGTGGTAAAACCATGTTTGATCGTGTGAGGAATGTGGAGATCCGCAAAGAGTGCAAGGCTGATGTAAGCGTAATGAGTAAGATTAAGAAAGGGACGCTTAGATGGTTGGGGCATGTAGAGCGAATGAGCGAAGATAGGAGTGTAAGGAGGATATATGATGCGAATGCTAGCAGAAGTCGGGGATGCCCGAGGAAGACATGGCACGATCAAGTGAATCAGATACTCGAGTCGGGCCATGTCAAGAGTCAGAATAATAGAAGAGTATGTATGAGACGATGTATGAATGTGAATGAGGCAAGAAGTGTGTGCCAAGACCGAGTTGTTTGGCGGTCCGTCCTCTCTGCCCACCCCTGCGGGGAAACGGCGTGATGGTTAGTTAGTTAGTTAATTTTGATTCTTTAATGGACAGTGAGTGACCCGCCTAAGTTAAATTAAATTTGTGCTTGAACAAGTTACAGAACATGTTTGAATGATTTCGTAACAGGACCTGTTACCAACCACCATTAAAATGTTAAAATGCATTCTTTTAGATGTGGACTACTGGAAAATGGGACTATTGTTTGCTGGGGTATTCCTATTTGTCTACTCCAGATCGCTGGGGGAAAATGTGATGTTTTTTTACCTCAGTGGAATTACCCTCGGTGTGTTTGCTTCGTTCATGATACTCGTCTACTTCTTGAGCAAGATGTTACCTGGTGTAAGTGTAAATTTACTATACTTGATTATTATAATGCCTCCATTCCTGCTGTTATCCAAATTCTTATATCTGATGTGCTGCTGGTCTCCACACCGTCCAACCCTCAAATTAAGGTGACCCAATATCCCCTTCACAATGTTTATTCAATGTTCTCCTAAAATGGTTTTGCACCAATATACTTTGTGTTTCAATAATTAAAATCATCATTATCACGGTGCTGCATCGCAAGGTTGGGTTTGGCTTCCTTCACAAATGCTTTCCACTGAATGCAATCTCTCATTTCGCCATTTGCTTCAAATCCTCAGAATTCCTTCCCGTCCTGCCCCAATCCTCTTCCATGCAGTCTATTCACCTCTTTGCATTACTGCCTCTGTGTCACTTCCATTGGGGCACCCTCTTCGTCATAAAGTCTATGTACCTAGTTCAATACCGCGTATGAGCCGATACTTTCAAAATACGTTTTCTTGGCATTTTCAGTTGCGGACCAATCAATGCCGCATTGATTGGTCCTTTAAAATTGTGAATAGACTGCTTGTACTCGATTAAAGTTATTACCACAAATGAACCTTCCTCAGTACATAAGCAAGGAAGAGTGCTTATATCCCTAGATGGTTTTTTTGTCCTTCCTGAACACTTTTTTCCCCCGTGAGCACTCAGGCCATGGACACATAGCGCTATCTCCCATTTCACCTCATTCCTTTGAGCTGGTTTCCCGTAAGGGTCCCTGTTTTCCCATTGTATGGATCCCCTTGAGGATCCTTTAGGTAAGGGTTTTGCTATTGTAAGTCCCTCTTTGTTTGGGTTCCCCGAAGGCCCCACGAAGGAAGAGTCCACCGAGGTAGTCTCAATCCCCCCTCTCCACTCCCCCTTGGTCCCCCGAAAACCCCAAGAGGAAAGAGTTCACCGAGATGGCCTCGGCTCTCCTCTTCACTCCCCCTATGTTCTCCAAAGGCCCCTAGTTTTTCGTTTGAATGATCCATTTTTAGTCCCATGAGTATCTAGGGAAACAGAAGAAGCAGAGCCCCAAATGCTGGGGTAAGGCTTAAATACTACGAGATGTGACCCTTTTTCTCTGAAGCACCATTTGTGACATTGTTCACTGAACATGGTAGTTCACACCTTGTCTTGGCCATTGCAGGTCACATTTCCCCTCCCTGGGCGATGAGTTCCCCACACTATCTTTCTTTGTTTCTCTACAATGTTTACACCTTTAATATAATTTTTTATGTGGATTACAGACTGTGTGACCATTTACAATACACAAGCAACATAAATTACCTACATTTTAAACATTCTTTCACATTTTACATTCTTTAAAAAAGAATTAAAGAAAAAAACTACAAAAAAAACATACATATTATATAGGGTTGCCATCTCTAAAATTTGGCAACCAGGACAAGAGGCGTGAAAACCCCGGATTTTAGAGCCCATAACCCGGACATGTCAACAGGTTTTTTTTAAACACAGTCAGTGTAATAAAAACAGTTTAAAATGTCATATATCAACTTTTTATTTATTTTCAGACCTTAAAATTAAATTGTGTCATCTTTTATCATCATTTTAAATGTACCCAACAAAACAAAATCTTATTACAGTTTGTTACACATTGTTTTCATAATCAGTTAGAATTTTTTTCATTCTTAGGCTAGCTTTAGACTTGTAAGCTTTTTCGTAAATTTACGACTTCTAGCCAATGGGCATATTGCATTTTGAAAATCCAATATGCCCATTGGCTAGAAGTCGTAAATTTACGAAAAAACTTACAAGTCTAAAGCTAGCCTTAAAATAAAACATAAATTATTAATATACTCTGTTATGAAAACTAAACCTTATTAAAGTATTAAACTTAACAAAATTCAATTAAATTTTTACAAAAATTTTAAAAATACTGGGACCATTTTAGTATTCAGTCTTACAATTTTTGAGGTAACTCTTTAAACTGAATAATAATTATTATCTTTAAATTTGTATCAGCAGCCATTTACACAACAAAATACCTCTTAATATAATATGAACTAAATTCAGTCTTCTTAAATCTTAAGCAACAAAACTGACAATTTTTTCAAGTTTAGACTTACTGGAATGTAAGTTACATTATTAATTTTTTAAAACATAAAATATCCACAGTCCGTGTGTGGCGGGCGGCCCAAGACTTTAAAATTTTAAACCCGGACTACAAATGAAACCCCGCCCGGACGCTCCCCGGACGCCTTCTAAACTAGGACAAATCCGGGGAAACCCGGACGGATGGCAACCCTAATATTATAGCTGTTTAATGTATATAATATATTTCCATAAAGATTTCAAAATATTCTATAGATTAATTAATTGTTTTTGTTGTAGAACTCCATTTAATTTTTTTTTTAAATTTAATAATAACATTATTAAATTTGATTTACATGAAATTAAAAAAAAAAATGGATTGATTTAATTATTGTAATATTTCCAGAAACCGATAGTCTACGGTGCCATGATCGGAGGCTGGACACTGGGGGTGTATGCCCTACAGTTGGTCTGGTCCAACTTCCAGCCACTACTGTTGGCCTACCATACCTACGTGGCGGGGTACGTGGCGGCTGCGGGATTCCTCAGCTTCGTCATTTGCTACAAGATGGGACCGCCCAGAGACAAGAGAAATAAGAACTTGATCACATGGACTTTGCAAGTCAGTATGAAATTGGTGTCTGAAGACTAACTAGTTAACCATCACGCCGTTTCCCGAAGAGGTAGGTAGAGAGAATAGACCACCACACAACTCTGTCTTGGCACACGCTTTTTGCTTTATTCTCATTCATACTCTTCTGTTTTTCTGACTCTTGACATTGCCCGATTCAAGTATTTGATTCACTTGACTGATTCACATGTCTTCCTCGGGTGTCCCCGATTTCTTCTAACATTCACTTCCGCGACACTCCTTACATTCCTCTACATTTTTAACATGGTCATAATATGTGGTTTTAACACTCATCTGATTTCTTCAGCATTCTGTCTGCTTTCATCCTTCCTCTGCCAGTTTCGTGCTTCACTGTCATACGTTAGTGTTAGTATCAGCACTCCAATGTTGACTGCCTGCTTCACTTCATTGGACGATTTTTTCGAGTATAGTAATGCTTTGGAATTATTAATATAATTAATATCAGTTGCGAGCTGGGATGAAGAAGAGAGAGATAATAAAGAAGCTAATACATGGCCTTTTATACTACTGTAATACAACTGTCTCACTCTCTACTAACGAAGTCAAACACCTGACTTTATAGTGCCAACCGCATTCAGTGGTCCAATCTTCTTTTATTTTTTGTCTTGCTTTTTATTTTACAGTAGGCCCCGAGAAAAATAAATAACCCTCAAGGTCAGTATGTCGGCATGCATGTCGACATGCAAAAAATAAAGGGAACCTATGTGTCCTGATTTCATGGACCATTTCCATTCAAATTATATTTACATAAACTAACTAACTAACCTTCACACCACTTCTCCACAGGGTAGGCAAAAAGGACAGACCGCCAAACAACTCGGTCTTGGCACACACTCCTTGCCTCATTCACATTCATACATCGTCTCATATACACTCTTCTGCTATTCTGACTTTTGACATCTCGTTCACTTGATCGTACCGTGTCTTACTCGAGCGTCCTCGACTTCTACCATTCACATTTGTGTCGTTTATCCTCCTTACACTTCCTTTCTTCGTTCATTCACTCGAATTCGCTCTCTAATTTTTAAATGGAACATTTGTTTCTACATAATGTATTTAATTTGTTTTGGTTCTGACTGATAATTTATACATGGTTGGCTAATAGGACAAAAATATTGGTCCATTAAAGCGTGACGTACACATATGATGCCACTTCCTCAAACTCTAAATTCTAAGGGATCGCCTTCACTGGCTTCGATTCCCTGAAAGAGTAGAGTTTAAGATCTGCTTAATGACCTTCAAAGCATTGCAAGGAATGACGCCAGTAGTTGTTTGTTTTCGGTTGTCTGCTTATTGTACCTTTTTTTTAAATGTCTGCTCAGAAGATTCTCATTTCTGAGCACAAACTGCCTCCTGTTTTATATTATGTTTTAGTTTTAATGTTCTTGTTTTGTCCTGTCCTGCTGTTATTGTTATTCTAAGTTTTGTCATCGCTTTGTGTAAACTGTACATTTAATGTTATATTATTAGATCTGTATTGGGTAAGGCGCACTGTAGGAATAATTTTAAGAACATGACCACCAATACTAAATTACTGTTTTTATGTTTGTTATAGTAAAGCGCGCTTGAAGTGAAATGACACTAAACTGCGCTATATATACAGGGTGTCCGGAAACTCGTAGTACAAGCGGGAAACTGGTGAATCTACATCACATTTGGAGTCGATTTTGTAGTATATTTTTTTTTTATTTGAGCTTTCGTTATCGAGTAAATCGAGTTTGAAGTTGATTTTTTTTTTTTTTTTTTTAATCAAATTCTTATAAATTATTACTGAAGATCAAAGTACCCAACTAATTAAAACTATTTGAAAGTAAAACAAATGAAGAAACTCGGATTTGAAGCATTATTTTGAAATCACCCTTCATTTAACCCGGTGTAATCATAAAATATTTCTGCTCTGCAGGGTTAAAACATCTGTTATTCAACCCTAAAAACCAGAAAAAACTTTAACCCTAAAATAGCCGAAAAATATATTTTTTTGGTTTTTTTTTTTTTTTTTTGAAAATGCTCAAATCAAAAAACTTTATGTTTTTTTGGGTTCCCCATGTGGTGTAGATTCTCCAGTTTCCCGCTTGTACTACGAGTTTCCGGACACCGTGTATATTCTAGATACAAGAAGGCTATACTATCATATATTCTAAATCATTACTAATATAACGTAAATCTACTCATACTTATTGATAATATTTTGTATGTACTTGTATCTCCTTCTAGTATTAATTTTCTGTCATCATTTTATGATCAAATGCCACAGTTAATTGTTATTCTGTGACATGAATTATGTTGTACGGTATATTTATACCGTTGATATTCAATAAATACTACGTTATTATTATTATTAACAAATAAATATAATTTTGCAATTTAACATCAAAAATAAAATAAAAGATTACATTGAACACTTAAAAACTGATATATTAATTTGTTTTTAAATTATGCATTATTTTCAGGCCGCTGGACTTGTATTGATTTACTTCAGCACTGAAATGACAGAAGCATTTGCAGCAATATCCTTTAGTCTGATCATTGTCAAATGCATTCCAAACTCTTGGATCGCTGCAATCAAACAATATTGGTAACTATATTATACAAATCATAAAATATTGACTAATTCATTACCTAACCAAACTTTATTAAACATTATTATTTTTTTATCTTTACAATTTAAAATTTTATAATTTCACAGGTCAAGAAAGAACCTGAAAAGAGCAGTGGGCAAAAAATCTGCTAACAAGAGGAAATAATATTATCCAAGATTAAATTTGAACAATTATTCCTTTTCTTTTTTTTTATTAAACTTTTAAAATTATCAGAAAATATACCTCCCCTTTTACACCGAATTTTCAAGGCAAGGCTTGAATTTATTATTTTTTTATAGCAGCTATCCTTTTGATGTTTATGTTAGTTACATGCTCAGTCAGATTCTAGAATCTAGAATCAATGTAATATTTCTAAACATATCCGAAAATTAAACTGTTTTTGAAAGGGAATGAAATCAAATTTTCTTATTAGAAATAAAGATATAATTTTTGAAATATTAAAAAGCAAACATAAAAAAAATTTAAAATGGCTCCCTTACGTTTTTTGTAACTAAATTTACTAAAAAATAAAAATAAAAACACGCATTTTATTAAACAAAGTTGATGCAAACGTAATGTCACATCACATTTTTTGGTCGTTACATATAAAAATAATTAGTAAAATATTCATAATTTTTTTTTAAATTGTAGTTGGAACCTTTGGTTTCATAGAGGTGTACATTTTGATTCTTCTGTGGTTAACTTCTAGATTTGAATATAAAGCGTGGAGTTTTCTCTTTCTAACACCGTTTAGTTCGTATTTCTCACCACACCAGTAAGGGAGATACAACGATTTTTATGAGACCAAATGAGCTGTTACCAAAAGCTAATTAGGGTTTATAAATAATAATATTCTTAATACAGCAAATGCTATTAAACCTCAAAAAGACACGATGATAACCAATTTTTCATTGGGGGAGGGGGTTCATTTGGTTACCTTTGGAAATTTAATAATATTACTTGCTTTTGAAGGCTGGAGCATAAAATAGAATTATTAGCCCAAACAATGCTAATTTTGTTTATCATACATTTTTCGAAGCTAAGGTCAAAATCGCATCCTAAATTATTCTAACAAGGATCATATTAGAATGCTAGCATGTTTTCCAGAGACCCATCGGCGTTCCACTTGTTAATATGTAACGTCCCATTATAAGATACTTTTGTGTTAGAATTACTAAGTTACCTCTCGGGAGTGTTAATAATTATTTTTTATTTCAGGAGATTAAAAAATCCCCCAAAGCGAGTGCTCTTAAGCCAAGAAGAGTATTATAAGCAAGGCCAGAGGGAAACAGAAAAGGCTCTCGAGGAGTTGAGGGGATATTGCTCCAGTCCCGAATGTCCGCAGTGGAAGTTAATGTTAAAACTCAAACACCCTCAAAAGTAAGTTATTATAATAATGTATAATATAAAAAACACCCTCTACAACATGTCTTGAGGGAAATTGTTTTCCTGAATGTTTCAATTCTGAATGGTGATCTTACACCAGGACGATACTACTTCCACTCCGGCTTCCTGGAGCTAATGTTAAAAAATTGTCCTTCGAACGGTGTGTCATTATTGAACATTTTTTCTTCTAGGTTTGCAAATTTCATTGAGAGTAAAACACATTTATCGGATGATGAGATTTTGGAACACGATAATAGCGACATTATCATACGAAGAAAAAATATCTCCAGCCAGAAATCGAAAGAAAGAACAACTGTTCCTTTTAGCAAAATCAACGGGGACAATGAAACAAGTGATGATTCTTCTTTGAGCTCTGACGATTGGAATAATATGAATTATTGAATTTGTATTTTTCTTCATAGTACAGGGCACATTTTATGTTCCAGGTCGATGTTTTTTTTTTAATAACTTGATTGATTATATGGTCTTTAACATGATGATGTCAGTCAAGTGGCCGTCTCTGGCCGTGGCGTAAAAGCGAGCTCTTTTAAACACATTTTCACAGACTTTTAGCATTATTTAAAAAATTACATTTTCGAATGTTGCCCTTAGGCATCGAGGTTGTGGTTGTTTATTGGTGTACACCTTTTCTTTCAAGTACCCCTTAGGAAGAAATCGCGAGGGTTCAAATCATGGGATCCTGGCGGCTAGTCGACGTAACCACTTTTTGACATTATTCAGTTAGTCACGTAATTTTCTCCGCTTATTCACAATTAAAAAAAAAGGTTTTAATAATTTGAACACATTGTTACGGCGTTAGATGCTCTATAATATATTGTTATCGACTACTCTCTATGACTGTCAAATGCCAACTGACAAATGTCACCCAAACCAAAATGGTAGCCAAACAAATTCGACCCGGAACATAAAACGCACCCTAAATACTCTTTTTTTATTTTGATAATTATTTGGAAGTTGTCGATCCGATAGTGAGGCTTATTAACGATTATTGCTGTATTTTTTGTTTAGTTAATTAATTTGACACAAAATAAAATATAGCGAAAGAAATGAACAATTTATGAAGATAAACACTATGGGCCTTATGAATAAACATGTTTTAAATTTTACACCACTATTTACCCTGCCCTACACAATGATAGCATAATTTAAAACACGTTTCTTAGTAAGGCCCATATAGATAAATATTAAATAATGTTGTTTACTCTGAGGATTCAGCCAATATGTGTAAAAGGATGTGGTTTATATATTATTTTGTAATGAGAGTAATACATTAATAATACAATGACGTTATAATACATCTAGACTTGTTATTGTCTCGCAAACTCGAAATAAAATGTGGCAAGTAAGAAACAGTCTTGTTTCCAGTAAATTCTTATTTCAAACGTTGTTCATGTGTGACAAAGATTATGTGCGTATGGACGGCATTTTCGTATTTCCGTTGAATACTACATTCTAAATAATGGGTGTGACTGAGATAACAAGATATGTCTATTCACTTATAAAACTAACACGGAATACTGTATGAGACCACCTACTGCTATTAGGTTGTCCCGCACTTTCTCTAATGGCGCTGAAAATCTTCAGGGAACAATTGAAATAATTTTATTTTTTATAATAATAAAATAATTTGTGTGTATTTATAATTGCAATCTTATTTCTTGGCTTTTACTAGTGTTTGCCGAGTAATGAAAACATTTTCTCATCACAAATGGAGGCATTTCGGTACTTTTTAAATGCAATTTACTACAGTTACTAAACTGCCAGCAACATATAACTGGTCGAAAGCAATACAATTGTCTTACTTTTTTTTTTGGCCTGCCACTTTGACATTTCTATATTGCATCTATACAGGGTGTATCGGCACTAACCCGACAAACTTTAACCAGCTATTCCTTAGCACATTTGGAGTAAAAAATGTTATGGGCACTTTGCTGTCCGGTAGCATTTTTTTTTCAATTAAAAACAAAAAAAAAAAAAATTTCCACACTACATCACTGTCATTGCGTTTCGTGTTCAACAGCTGTTATAAGCAAGTATGTCAAAAAGCGTCTTCGCTCTTTCGCACACACTAAATAATAATAGTTAAAAATGAGACGAATGGTGCCGTGCCATTTCGTTGTGATTGTAAAAGTGCGCCAATATAGGTACACACGTGCATTATTCAACGGAATTCAAATAAAATATTTGCCAGATGGGTTTTCAAACTTTGAAAAAGGATAAAACAGTGGTGACATGTGGTGAAAATATGAATAATAAATTTTTTATTAAAAAAAAACGTTACCGGACAGCAAAGTGCACATAAGATTTTTTACTCCAAATATGCTAAGGAATAGCTGGTTAAAGTTTGTCGGGTACGTGCCGATACACCCTGTATAAATTGTAACATCATTGACTTAATAATTTCTAATAAACATATTATAAAAATTAAAATTCTGTGTGTAATCAAATAATTCAGGGATCATTTAAATATTATTATTTTTTTATGAATTAAAATTTTGGAATGTTCATGTATTTAGCGATTTTTCTTTTTATTTATAGTAAAAATAAATATTTTTTATGATCCTAAGACTGTAATTTACCTAGTCCTGCAACTAAATTTTATATGTCTCTGGAGTGATAAATCTATAAATAAATAAAGTTGTGAAATAAGCAATGAATCTTCTAGAGATTCAGGGGTACCCAACCTGAGGCCCAATTGAAGAATTTTTGCAGCCCAAAATGAAGTTTTCAGCATTCTATGTTTTGGATTTTGAGGTCATACAAAAAATAAAATTGTAAATTTATCACATTTATATCATATTTTGTGAAATTAGAACTTTCTTGTTATTAGACCTCGGGCTCTCGATGGGGGTTTTGATTTATTGCTTGAAAAGTGCCAGGCAATTCAAGCAATAAATCATTACCCTCATCGAGAGTCCGAAGCCCTATTTGCTATGCGTATGCTGGCTGGTAATAGGATGTTGTGTAGATAGGCTATCTCAGGAGAAGCATGTCATCTGTACCTGAGAAGCAACTCTATGCGGATGAAACTCTTTAATATGTTGTGTACATAGGCTATCTCAGAAGAAGCATGTTATCTGTACCCGAGAAGCAACTCTATGCGGATGAAACTCTTTAATATGTTGTGTACATAGGCTATCTCAGAAGAAGCATGTTATCTGTACCCGAGAAGCAACTCTATACGGATGCAACTCTTTAATATGTCGTGTACAGAGGCTATATCAGAAGAAGCTTGTCATCTGTACCCGGGAAGCAACTCTATACGGATGCAACTCTTTTTGTCGTGTACATAGGCTATGTCAGAAGAAGCATGTCGTCTGTACCCAAGAAGCAACTCTGAAACATGAAATGTTATTTCCACTCATATTTTGACTGATTTGTGTAAATAAGTAAAAAGATTTGCTAAAAACAGAGGTTTTCGGCTCTCCTGAACATATCGTGTTATGGAGTTGCATCCATTTGCTTCACGGGTACAATTTTTTTCCTACTTTATTTTAGATAGCTTTTCCAGTTCCTATAAGCTTTCTTGTCTGACCCATAATTTATTTAATAAATGAGTAATAATAATGGGTATAATGAATGTAAGTAATTTATTCAATTAAACGACTGAAATTATTAATAAGGTTTAACAAATAAAACAGTATTTAGTTTGTTAATATTGTATAATACAGTAAAAATATAAACATTGATACAAAATATGGTTTAATTTCTAATACATTCATTTTAAATAAGGCACATTGTATACAATTTATTGTTATGCAATATACAGTAATAACCAGATCAACAAAGTTTCATACTATAAATAAATTAAAAAATAATAATTTGGCATTTAGTAAAATTAAACATATTAAGAAATTTTTTAATATTAATTTAATAAAACAAAAAGCAACTACAGGCGTGCATACTATTCAATCAAAGTGACTAACTGAGGAATACACTATCCAATATTGATGTCAAAGCAAGATGCCTATTATAATTATTCTGCAATCCTTAAATGAATGATTAGTGCCATTATGAATTTTTACATTTGAACGATGCCCGTTTAATAATGCCCATTCCTGGCCCGTTTTGGCTTTCGATCAAATTTGATCAGCTGACATCCATAACACCCAACCCTTAAGTAGTCATAGAGAAAGCATGTCATCGACGATCATCCTCTTCCTTCTCATACGTCTTGTGTGGCAACGAAAAAATACTATAACGATGACATCACATGCAACCTTTCTCCGGGACTAGTATAATCGATAGATCAAGACTTCTGTAGAAAAGAAGAATTGATTCACACTGGAAATAATACTTAATGACATGTTCACATTAATAAATTTTGTGCACCAAATTTTAAATTGAATTTGCAATACTTAAAATACAGCAGGAGAAAAGGAGACAAATGAAATTAATACAAATTGAATATTTATGTAAGTATTGATTAGTTCAATGTAAATTACATATTTGTTAGTAATAATAAAAAATAAAACTTGGCAGTGAATGTTATAATTTATTAGTTCACTTAAATCACCTTACAGTAATAAAACTATAAATATTTTGTCGTATTGCACCAAAGGAGTTAAAAACTGAAAAATAGTTTGGAACAAATAAATTCTTCTTAATATTAATACAAAGTAAGTGAAACATTCTTTTGTGTGTAAGATTTCATACAAAACACAATGCACATGCTGAAGCAAAAGTACACTTGCATATTAAGGCTAACACAGATTGATTGACAGACACTTTACTTAAATCAATGATATTGATTTACTTACATAATTATGGCACCTTTATAAGACATTGAGAACAAACATTACAGTAAAGCTAGAAAGAGAAATGATAAGCTTATAATAAAAATGGTTATATATGTGTTGACATTGGAGGAACCAGGACGTTTAGACCCTTTGTCCACAAGGATAGGCAAGTATCTGATACTCGTGTTCTGTACCTAAGTCGTAAACAACTTCAAGGGCTTAGTATCAAAAAATGTCATCTACGAGAGGTGGGTTGTTCCACTCATTTTACAGACTCAAACCCGATTCCGAGTTCAGCCAATTTGAATCAATTCATTGGACTCATTCCTTTCGCCGGACTCCGGTAACGTAACGTCCGGTGGAATCGAACTCATTGTGTAGTTTGGACTCATCGAATCAGCTGGAACAAAATTCATTGAGTTCGTTCCGATGGATTCGCCGGACCCGGTGGAATGCCACGGAGTTAAGGAATGATAGGAGTCACAAGAGTGAACAAACTTATCAAATTTTCTTGAAGGCAAATAATGCTCTTTGCTATCTCCCGACTACTAGATAAGTTTTCATCGACCAACGTGTTTCTAGGGCTCAAAGTCAAACAACATTATCTACACAAAAACATAGCATGGTAATAATTGGCATTTGTTGGTAACATTGTTTGACTTGAAGCCCTAGAATTATTTGTATGTTTTTTGTAGATATCTTTGTTTGACATTAAGCCCTTCGACTTGTCACACACAGTCCTTACAGGTCTACTACTGAAATCACGAGACTTGCGTTGCCATCAATCATAGTTCTACCAAAACGAAAGACCTTCCTCTAACGTCATATGTAATGAAGCGCAGTGCGGGAGGGAAGTGCAGCATGATAAGTCTCTAGAGAAATACTAATAAATCACCCTCTTTCTGTGCACAGCAATTTACGGGGTTCTTTTGATTTCGGTCTAGCTATAGCCCAGGTCTTGATTATAAAGAAAAAATGCATACACTCCCTCTTGGTGATAAATTTTCCACAAAAGTGGCACTACGTAATATATATAAATTAGCCATGCATTATTAGGTGCTTAATTTGCTAAATTGAATGTGTCGGCGATTTCAAAATGTATCAATTAATGCTGATTACATAGCACCGTTGTGAATTTAATTTAGAAGATATATGATTAGAACCTCGGCGTTAAGTGCAATGGAGAAGGTATTGTTGCATTGTTTATCTAGCCCGGCTAGCTTTCTTCGTCTTGTCGATCGGCTGTCCCGGTGGCGGGGGTTTCGCTGCAAGATGGCGACTGTAAATCCTGGAAAGAGAGCAAATGAATTATTAAAATAAGTTTGTTTTTAAGGTATGGGGAACACACCGTGAAGCTGGCGCCAGAACTGTAGCAACTCGAAGTTAGTCTTTCTGTAATTGAGACATATTTCTTCCTTCAGCCCTTTTTAAACAATATTGAAAATGTGAATACCGTGCAAGAATCCCAACTGCCCAGAGCCAGTGGGACTATGGCCTCCCCAATTGGGATATGTTGTGAGGATCAAGGGAGTGGGGATCTGTTGTAAATCCAAATTGAGTCGTCCACAGATACACAGTGAATGCATTTAAAGATAGACAGCGGTAAACAACAAGTGTAAAATGTTAAGAATTATCTTATTATGTATAGAACAGTGATGAGCAAACTTTTTAATCGAAGGGCCAATTTACCCATTTTCAATTTATTTGCAGAGTGTGGGGTAAGTACAGCTTGGCGTGGTTAATTTTGTAGTCGGTGGTATCGTAAACTTATTTATATTTTCAAAAACTGTAATTTTTTAATAAAATAATAATCAAACACAAAAATAATGTGCTGCAGACGCTAATTTTTTAAGGACAAACCAATTAATTCTGTTGATTTTTATCATTCGTAAAGTTCAACTAAAAATTAGACAAAAAAACTTTGGGTATTTTATAAAACATTTTAAAATGCATCAAACATATTACTTTGAGCTGATGATGCAAATATTACTCATCACTGTATCACTCTCACTTCACGAAATGGCAATGTAAATGTAACTTATAAATAAGTACAAGTTAGTATTAATGAACAAAAAATACATTCTTTGTTAAAGGGGGTTGATTCACAGCTTGCAAAACTCTATACTAGAAGAAGACTAAACTTTCTTTCTCAAATAAGAATGTTTTTGTTCTCTGGGTCTGACTTACTAACTAATAAAATGTTGTGCAAAACTTACATGCGATATGTTTCCGAGCGTATATAGTCCAGCACGTGGGATATGCCAAGCTTGAGCTGATCATCAATGGGGGTGATCCAATAGTTTCCTTCGATACGGAGCATGGCTTTGTTACTCGCCAGATCCAAATTTCCTGCCACAATAAACATTCACAATATTATCTAGTTGCAAGAATAACAACATTCTCGTGCTGGAACATGACTGCTGACTAGTACATGACTTACTTTAACATGACTGCTCACTGGAAAATGACTGGATTTAACATGACTGCTGACTGCTCATGACTATTTTATGCATTCCATTTGAGTTACCTACTTTTCACCAATACCAATACTAGAAGCCGGGATTTTTTTTTCTCTGCAGAAATTCTGGGACTAACTACCATAATATGTACTCCTCATTACCCAGAATTATTTTATTTTTTTGTAAGCACCCCGCAAGAGTCAAAACTGTTCCCAACCGCATGGAGCCAGTGAGACTATTGCTTCCCCAATTAGGGTATATTGTATGGCTGAAGGTAGAAGGGGGAGGGGGAAGGAGTTGGGTAAGGGGAAGGTGAGGAAGTACCTGGCTATTCGGATCTGCACACCAAACCCTGCTAAAGCCAACAACAGGGCGATACTGAGAATATCTTCCACTCTGGAACATGCCGAAAAAATATTTTTTTAAATGATTAAATTGTGAAATAACTCAAATCAATCAAAGAAAATTTACTTGTGCATGCCGGGATTTGAACATTTGAACCTGCGGATTGATAATCGAGAGCCTTACCCCTCCACCACAGAGACTGGCGAGGGGTAATAATTAACTAATGGAGGAATAATTATGCTGAGTCATTGGACAACTTCAATTTATCACTTAGTAAACACAAAAGATTGTTTCTGGAGCAGTTAGTTATATATGAAAAAAACTGTATAATAGTAATAAAATATTGTAAACTACTCTAGGTCAAAACCCCTAAAAAGGGCATTAATAAATAAATAAATTTAGCAAACGGATTGTTAACGATTAACAATGTTAACTAACTAACCAACACACCTGCCCTCCGCAGGGGTAGGCAGAGAGGACGGACCGTCAAACAACTCGGTATTGGCACATACTTCTTGCCTCATTCACATTCATACATACTCTTCTATTATTCTGACTCTTGACATGGCCCGACTCGAGTATCTGATTCACTTCTTAATCTTACTCATTATGCTTACATCAGCCTTGCACTCTTTGTGGATTTCCACATTTCTCACATGATCATGGTTTCACCACACATATGGCTCAGGGATCTTATTTCAACACCATTCAGTCTACTTTCATCCTTTCTCTGCCAGTTCTATGCCTCACTTCCATACATCAAGGTAGGTACCGGCACTCCATTGTGGCCTGCTAACTTCGCTTCTTTGGACAGTTTTTTGTTAGCGCCAACCGCGTTCCGTCCTCCATTAATGGAGTTACCTGCATTTACCCTACGTTCAATATCTTTGTCAGCCTTCCCATCTCTCGTAAACATACTTCCTAAATACACAAACTCATCTACCTGCTCCAAGTATTCCTCATTCACAACTATATTGCACACTGTTTTCATACTATCTCTTTCAAACACCATTACTTTAGACTTACTTACATTCATCATTAACTCATTCTTCATACACACTTCGTTCATCCTAGATACGAGAGACTGTAAATCTTCCATGCTATTAGCAATCAGCACCGCATTATCAGCATACAACAGGCAACATACTTTCAGATTACTAAAAATTCGCGCCCAATCCCATCTCTTTCAATTCTTGCATACAATTATCCATGTATAGATGGAATAACCACGGTGACATTACGCAGCCTTGTTTAACCCCTTTTGTGATATCAAACCGTAGTCGATGTATACATTAATAATTAGTATGGACTTACCAAGTTCTGGAGGTAGAACAGTCAAACGATTGGCCTGAAGATGCAGCTCTCTTAATCTGGTCAACTCTCCAATCTCACTGGGCAACTCAATCAGGTCATTCTCTCGGAGAGATAACTGAAAAGATATAAACGTACCATAATAAAAAAAATATTGCAGATAAAAATTGAGGGGCACGACGAACTTTTAATGTTTTAAATGGCATCACCTTTGACAGGGTTCGTCACAAAACTTTAAGGGAGAAATTGAAAGCTAGAAATATACCTACCATATACGAGTATATCAACACACTATCCTAATGGCACTCTCAAGAGGAAAACGTTGTATGGTGGGCAAGTACATATTTTCAGCCGTCCGATCAGGAGTAAGGCAAGGAGGGTTTATGTCCCCCATCCTATTCAATGTATACATGAAGGAGTTAACAAATCGCCTGGACACCAAAACGGGTTGTCGTATTAACAATTTATGCCTAAATCACATAAGCTATGTGGACAACGTGATTCTCCTAGCTCAATAGATCGAGGGATTGAGAATATTATTATATATGTGTAGAATATGCTAAGCACAACTTCAAGAAGACGGAACTAATCGAATTCCACCACAGCAAAAATGGACGATGACGATATTGAACGACAAAGGACAAGTATACTGATACACATTAGAGTTACACAGTACATATACTGATACTGTCTAACTATAATGTGATTGCCTGCAGATTCTACAAATACAGCAATAATATTAAAAAATATATTTTTCAATGCATTCTGTACAAACTTATATACGTGTGAGACACGGTGTCATTACCTAATCAGACTACTTCTAACGACTACGCGGGGCGCCCTGGGTTCAAGTCCAAAATGTGACTGCATCTTTTCTGATTTTACTTTTTCAAATTTTCGTTTAAGAATCGCTAATATTGTCTTCAATAATTAAAAATTATTATTATTACCATCAGCATGGTTGAACCGTTAAACCAACTTTACTCTGAACTGACTAATGAACTAATGAAGTTGTGATGGATTTTTTGACATTATATGAGGATTTAACTTGCTTGTTATCCCACAAGTAAGATAACAAGAACGTAGCTCTTGTGATCTTTTTGGAGAAGTTTAAATGTATTATATACTGATCCAATGAATAAAATCTAACTTGCTTGTGGGATACTGCAATCAAGATGCCAGGAAAGTAGCTCTTGTGATGCTTTTGGGGCAGTTCAAATGTATTGAAAAGGATCCAACGAATAAAACTATAAAAAGCTAGTTTTATTCTTTTAGTAGCATTTTTTTTCATTCAATGAGCCATTTTTTTGCCCGTGGTTGTCTTTTCCTTTAAACAATGCGATTTGTTTAAGTGACTTTTTGGTTTTTGATAAAGTAGGAGGCATGCTGCGTCTGTTCTCCATAATAACAACTGATGAAATTGAACTAACAGTTGCATTGTCTGTAAGCAACACTCAATGGTTGAACCAATCAAATTGAGTGGTTTGTAAGGCGTTTAACTAAAAAAAAACATACCAATAATAATTTTCGGTATGTGTTTTTGTAGATACCGTTGACTTCGAATTATTGATATGTTTTTTATAGATAACGTTATTTGACTTTAAGCCCTCGAATTGTAGATATAGGTTACTATACAAGAGAAGAATTGAGATATTAATTAAATTATTGAAACTACTTACGATTTGCAAATTCTTCAACTGCCCAATGCCAGGAGGAATGTACTCAAAATCATTGTCCCCAAGGTACAAAGCACGAAGCGTTTCTGAAAACAAATTTGTATTATAAAATAGTAAAATTATTCAGGTACACCTTCCACTTTAAATGCTTAATATCAAAAAAACTATTGGAGTTTCAATGGTCTATTATATGTTTTTGAATAAATACAGTATTTAAAAATTTTAGATAAAACCTCACCCATCATGAAAAAGTTCCCCGGCAGCGTCTTCTCGTTCAGATTATTATAGGTCAGATCCAGTATCTCCAGCACAGGAAAGGCGCCAAAGCCCCTGGGCAGCGAGTTGAGACGGTTGATGGACACATTCAGAATCCGCAGCTTGGGCAGTGAGGAAAGGCTGACGGGCAACTCCTGGATCCAGTTGTTGGAGAAGTTCAGGATCTCCAGATTGATCAGGTTGGCCAGGCCGGGCGGCACCACCGCTATCTTGTTGTGACTGATACTCAGACGGGTGATGTTTACCATATTCACTGGAAATTAATAGCTTTATTGATTATCGAAATGTAAATAAGAATCGGACCTACGTCCGATTCGTGGATGGCTCGAAAACTCAACTATCATTAATTTCTATGTTACCAATGGTTACATCCGTCACTGACAGCATAGGCTGTTTTATATCCCAGCCTGCAGGACTAACTTGCTAATGGACGTGCCGGTGGGGAGCAGTGGCGGCTTCTACTCATGTAAATGGTGGTGCACTGAAAATATTGCCAATCTATCCCTAGTCCCTACGTCAGGTCGGGAAAGGTAAAGGGTATTCGAGACCAACTAGCAATTTTGAAGCTTGTACCGACCTGCTGGAATTATCGGTGTGCGAACTGTGAACTAAAGTGTCGCCATCTCAGTGTAGACTTTAAGAGCCATTAGTGAGCACCGTTCATGTTTCAAACAAATTTCAATGCTATGGTCAACATCCACGCTCTTCGCGTATAGATAAATGATGTTCCCAGGTGACGTTTCTTGATGAGCGATATGGAATTCGCTCACACCACGTGACTTTTGACATGTGATGCAAAGAACGAAAATTCAAGCTGGTAGAGTTGAACTTAATACTTTTATAGTATTAAATTTATTACTGTGATTTGCTTTGAATTTTTGTGGTATTATTATCGGTTGATAATTATTATTTTTAGATTGACCAAAATTTTGAGAGTACGTTGCTCCAACGCTCCTAAGCGCTAGCCAACACAGGTGGGGAGAGCTATCTTGTTGTTTAATATAATCACTTCGGATATTGACATATTCAAAGCAGAATTTAGACGGCAAGCTTTAAAATCTGCTCAATACTATTCTGCTGATGGACATATTTTGGATTTTGCACGGCTGATAAAACGGCTATTTACGATTCATTAACGGTTGTTTGTGTGTTGTGTAGGATTAGGAGCACATTTATTGTTTTCCTTGCGTATCTTTTAAAAACTAATTGAAATTTTAATTTTGTAATGTTCTTAGAGATTTAATCTAATGCATATTATTCATGTTATTTGCCCTAAAAAGTTGTCAAGGTAAGGCGATTGATGTAAAAATATTTTCAATAAGTAATCAAATGGTTGCTTAGATTATTTTAATTTTATTGTAAGATTTCTAAATTTACAGATGCACTAAGGTCCTGATAAGCCAAACATATGGCTTGTCAGCAGGTGTATGTAAATTATTATGTACTAGTTTTGTTCGTAGACTCATATAATACATCTTAATATTTACATTTCAAACCTTCCATTCAACCATTGTTCAATTTACCATTACAATAATTGTGAATTATTCACACTATCAAAGCCTTTTTTTTCAGATAGCTAGATGTAGTGCATCATATTGAGATTTTTATTAAATTCCAAAACAAACAAGAAACCTAAAAACATTGGCATTTTTACTATGTCGATTCTGTCTATTGGAAATTACTATATGCCCAAAGGGTATTGATGATGATATGAAAACTTTAATTTGAAACCCCAAAACTGAATCTTTGAACAATCATACATTCAATGCTAAATCTGTGTAGGTGGTATTTTGTTAATTGTGTGGCGCATGCAAGGTTGTTTATTGGTATTTATCAAACTGGTAAACCAATAAAAAATATTTATTCATTAACAATATCATCATAAATATTATTATTTGTTACTCATAAATTCTTTTAAGGTTATTTTTAGACAACATGTCATAATATCATTGACAGTTAGTAGTAAGGGCAGGTCCCGCCCACAATTCAAACCAAAACAAGATTCCTTATTTGGTCATAAAGAGAATTTAACAGGTGTTCATTAAAACTTACACAATCCGGGCATTTCCTCGAAGCTTGAAATGCTCCTATCGACCAAATCAAGCTCAGTATTTGAACTTTCTTTCGCCTCATCGATAGTTTTCTTGACTTTTGACATCTTGCTAGAATTCGGAATACAGGAAACTGGAGCTTGCATTTTGTGCGCAGACGTCAAACACTCGTACGAAACAATTGGTTTTCGAATGAAAAGAAGAAGAAGAAATTAATATTTCTTCATTTACATCTAGTTTGAGTACTTACCTGGAAAGTCTTATTTTTAATATGTGGCAGCATTAATAAATATTCCTTTTCAGGGGCGTATAACTCTCGCATAACCTTGTAACCCTGATGGGAGGAGTTATCCTCAACCCAATTTCTTATAGACAAAGCTGTTGTGGCTGAAAGCTCAGATCTCATTGGCTCAGAGCAAAAATTGTATCTTGATCTCTCGCTCTCTACCGTAGCGACTCGTGTAACAGAAAGAGAAGCTAAACATGTGTTATGCTCCGATAAAAAAATAACGGTAATTTCCAAGACGTCATTTCGCAAATTGAAGTCAGTAGGAAGGTTTTAGCGTAAATATTTTGAATTTTCTTTCACCCATCTAAAAATAATGTTGCGTGCTAGAATTCTTCAAGGTGATAAATTAATGCCGTGTTGTGTTAAAGGTTGCTCAAATGGATTCGATAATCCAGTGCTAGGAAGAAGCAGCAAGAAATACGTTTGTTTGTGTGTGCCATTTCGCGATTGAAATAAAAAATACGGTACTTTTGGGATTAAAAAATAATGCGTTGCCAACGCTTAATCTTCTAATCATCATAAAATATCCGGTCTATCTCCACCAATTGAAAGAAGGACCCGATCACGTTGTTAAATACAGGTACTAACCTCTCGTTCTTTGATACAATGTTCATGATTCCTGAATGTACTTCATTGGCTAATAATTTGATTAATTTTCCTTTTCAGACCTATCCGTATTCCGACGCGATCTTATACCACGTATTAGGAGACTAAAATTGCTAAACAAAGCCACGATTACATCAAACAAGTTCATTTAAACCTCTCCAGAATTACATCATGTAAGTACCAGTATTTTCAATGATGTTTGCTGACGACAAAGCTGTGAAAATTATATGAAACCCTTGCAGGAGAACTTGAATAACTTCTAGTGCTATTTTGTGTATATATTCTTGTATTTTTGTGCAAGGTCAAATTAAATCCTATTAAGTTGCAGTAAGACAGAAATCCTGGGTTCGATTCCTAGTTGAGACTTACTTTTTATTTTTTGTGTCTTGTTCTGTTTCATGTTTTGTTTAGATATATTAGTATTATCTTCTACTTCAATGATAAATCAATGCCCAATACATCGGTTGTACTGAACCTGTTTTGTATTACTGTCCATTGTCTTTTTGAAAATAAAAAATATTTTGATGTGTGCATAGCTGTGGGTTTTTTTTTTATTTTCCTTTTCCTGCATTCCAGTATTTTTTATTATATAATTTTTTTGGGCTAGTGAATGAACGATGTTAGCTGGGTGCAGGTATATTGTCTATGTTTGCTCTTTTTTTAAATGACCTTGAGATTTCTTTATGGTCCACCATATATTTACCTGTCTGGACCAAACGACCGTTTTATCTGTGGTTAAGGGGGTGACAAAATGGCGCCATACAAAAAGCCCGAAGATATCGATCTAGAGAGTGGTTTATTTATGTTCCTTTTACTAGGTTTTATCTGTGGTTTCATTCTTCGATTGTATTCTGAATGATTTGGTGTTCTGTGGGTATTTGTCATATCAAATCCATATTGAAAGTGAAATAGTCGCGTTGGACGTAATTTAAAATGATTGACCGGGAGTTGTTTGTTCTCCCGTTACTAATATTATTTTTTTGTTTGCATTGCGTGTGTGAACGACACGGATTTCCTTCGCAATCCTTACATTTGTATAAGCCTGACGCTAAGCATAACAAGCGAAGTGTAGCTGTTTTCGATAGATCGCAAAGTGATTTCGACGCCGGTAACAGTGATGATTTGTATCATTCACGCTCTAAAAGAGATGCTCCTGCCAGCAACCCCAATGGAAACATCACCACCCGGGTAATAACTCATTTCCTTATTAGATTAACATGTATTATTGTACTTACTTGACGTTTGTCATATTATGCTGGTAGTTGTATTGTTGTCATTAGTTGCGCCGTTGTCAAAAGAAATTATTAATAGATTGATTTTATGTGCGTTGTTTTTTTAAATTTTCTTTGTTATGTTTGGTCACGTGAATATTTACAATGACTAATGAGAAATCGTATAAAATTTGAAATGTCATCGATCATTGATAATAAACAATGGCTCATCTAGCTATCCTAGATAAGCTATTGAGAATGTACCGACTTTATAATATTATCAATAACATTGAACTTTATCAACTTTTCTATCAATACATTAAATGCGCTGTAAAAAGAGGATATTTTTTTTTTTTTTTTTTTTTTTTTTTTTTTTTTTTTTTTATTTTTTTTTTTTTATAAATTTAATTTAGATTAAATTTGATAATATTATTATTAAGTTCTGCAAGTGTTTTAGTTTTTTATTATTGTGACAGCTGTTTCGGCTTACAAGGCCATTTTCAAACTGTTTGAAACAGTTTGAAAATGGCCTTGTAAGCCGAAACAGCTGTCACAATAATAAAAAACTAAAACACTTGCAGAACTTAATAATAATATTATCAAATTTAATCTAAATTAAATTAATAAAAAAATTAAATGGAGTTCTACGAATTAAACACAAAAACAATAAATAAAAAGAGGATAGTACGCCGGAGTCCTCTTTAGAATCTCTTGCTTTTGTTTTGTGCCAAATTCAAGTGCATTCATTTTATTATTCTCTTTTTATAACGGTACCTACTTTTATTTTATTTATTAACTTTCTAAATCGAACACTTTGTGGTCATGCACGAGCCATGTCCATATTTTTTATAAAGTAAACTACAAAGCTGCTACTTTTACAATGTATTTGATTTCTTAGTTCTTAAATATTTTTACGAAATATATATACTATTTATTCTCTCAAAGTAATGTATTTTTGGGTAAATAGTTGTCTTTTTATAGTAATCAAGGTGAATCAAGAGATTTTATTTAAAAAATCGTATTAAGTGTGGCCAGCAATCCTGAATAATTAAGTACCTGTATTTTTAATAAATCCCATTATGATTTTTATACCCTTGAACATGGACAGTGTCTTTTATACGCTACCATGGTATTGTTTTTATATACACGTGAAATATTAATATTCGAATAGGTATTTATTTACATTCTTATTTCAGTCGAAAATGTTTCAGTTTTTGTTGAGGAAGATTCAGGTAAGCCCCTCAAGCAACAATTGGTAAAAATTGGGGTAAATATACAGAGAAGTGGTACACTGTTAATAGGCTCATTAATATCTCAAATATCCAGATAAAAATGAGAAACAACTATTTCACTACCTGAAAATAATAAATTTGAATAGCTATTTTGTTAAAAAAAACTGAAAATTTGACTCGTCTTTTCTTCATGCCATGTTTTGACGTAATAATGGTTTTTCTTAAATTTATTTTTTAATTAAACCAGAATCAAAAACCTACAAATCTATTTTAGGTTCTTAGGTTCATATTTTGGGTTAAATAAGATTAAAAAAAAAAAAAAACTACCCTTAAAATTTTCACATCAATAACAATCGCAACCAAGTGAAGAATCAAATATGATGTAAGATTCTCACGGCCAAAAGTATATTTGTTTTTGGGGTGTTATGCCGTGTTGCGCTAACTCCTTCTTTAGCCAACGTTTTGGACAACGTTACAGTGTCCATCATCTGGGCAGATGTGGCAGGATACAACACTGCATAACACCCCAAAAACAAATAACAAAAAGTGAAGAATCAATTTTAATTTTCACAAAATAACTAATAAAATGCATTATTTTACATTTCCAGAAATTAAAATAATTACTTCTCGTCGTTATCTAACCGATGCAAAGGGGTTTTTTTTAATGTGTGTTTAACCATGTGCCGTTTTTCTGTGTATTTATCAACATTGGTTTGAAATAAATTGATAGCTGATTTCATTGGAACTCAAAGTAATCATTTTCATAACACAAAAAAAATATTTTAAGAACTACCACTGTTACATACATACTATCACTGTTATCTAAACCTTTACCTACCTGAAGGTAAAAGTCACATATCACCCAAAGAGAGGTCACTAGGATTCCCCATACATCGACGTATCTCTTAATATTCCTTTTTGCCCTTTCCAATAACACTCGGATATTACTTGCTACGTACCGTTTTAACCGAACATTGCCCATCTCTGCCCAGCAATCAATCATCAAGCAATGCAAAACCAATGACTAAATAAAATACCTTATGCAAAATGGTAAAAGAGATATATAGTACAAAACAGAGCGTAACTAAAATACACTGTCACACTACCATATAGTAGTCCCAGAGAGCGTCCTCAGAGGAAAGGAATAGGATGATCGTCGATGATGTACGTACAACCTTTCTCTAGGACGATTTTAGCAAACTTTTGGCTAATTTCGGCATGGCTCGTGAGAATTTGTTTGACTGTCGAACACGAGAGTTCCCTCCCCCGAACCAAACTTCATGTTTTTATGTTGCAATGATGTATCCCGGCACAGACTGAAACCGCCAACAGCTGATAAGCTACTATCTTTATTCAACGTAAATGTTGTATTTTACACTGGAGGAAGCAGGGTAGCCGTGAAAATATTATATTTTACATTGTAGTAAGCAGGGTAGCGGTGAAAATATTATATTTTACATTGGAGGAAGCAGGGTAGCGGTGAAAATATTATATTTTACATTGTAGTAAGCAGGGTAGCGGTGAAAATATTATATTTTACATTGGAGGAAGCAGGGTAGCGGTGAAAATATTATATTTTACATTGTAGTAAGCAGGGTAGCGGTGAAAATATTATATTTTACATTGGAGGAAGCAGGGTAGCGGTGAAAATATTATATTTTACATTGGAGGAAGCAGGGTAGCGGTGAAAATATTATATTTTCCATTGTAGTAAGCAGGGTAGCGGTGAAAATATTATATTTTACATTGGAGTAAGCAGGGTAGCGTTGAATATATTCAAAATAAATTTGATATTCGAAGGTTTATGAAATATTTTAGATATCTTCATAAACTATTTTTTAAATTTTTTGTAAGATAATGTTGTTAATTCTGAATTTGAAATATGATATCGACAACTATGACTAATAAATAGGTCCCAATGGTGTAGTGGTTTAAGATGCTTGTCCTGGTAAGTCAAGAGATCCTGCCATGGGCGCCCGCAGAAAATTTTCTAGGGGGGGGGGGCAAAATATTTTTAATAACGCTTGACGCTCACGTCACACCCGTGCGTCGCCAACCTGGCGATGATGTTGCTCCAGGCTGGCTAATGCTCTGTCTCTCCACACTTTCTTTATGGTAAAACAAAGTGATTTAAAATAAAAGTAACATTATTTGACTATTTTCAATCAATCCAGGGGAGGCAAGTGCCCCCCCCTGCGGGCGCCCATGGATCCTGCATTCGATTCCTGTGACCGTTATATTTTTATTTTTCTGTGTCTTGTTCTTTCATGTTTCGTTTAGATTTATTAGTATCATCTTCTTCTTCAATGATATATTTTTTTATTTAACATATTTCTGGCTGGTTTTTTGTGCTGGCGCTACGCTGTCTCCGGGCGAAAATAAAGGTCCCTTGCGAATTTTAATTAATTTGTTTAAAATCGCTAAATCTTAGAAAATAATTAAAATGTTTTAATAAAAAAATCTACGTAGTAACTCAGCATACCCAAGCTATAAAAGTATTAAACGAAAATCGAATATTATTTTAAATGCAACTCAATTAACATTGTAATATTTTAATTATGGTCCCATTTTAGTATGGGAGCGTGGCATGGGCAGGTACGGACCTGCTTTCTTTAAATATGCCCGACATCTCTCGCTCGCTTGTACATAGGAGTTAAGTGGGGCGGAACAGAGATAGAGATTCGAATCGGGTTTCACGCTCATAAAAATCCTCATTTCAGGAATTGAATTATTACAATAACAAATAATATACTATCCTTTTGTTGAAATACCAATGTAAACGAAAGGCACGAAGATAAATATAAAAAGAAGACTTGCATTACGATTCGATAACTGTGTACATATAGTTGGGACCTTTTCAAAGAGATTGGTATATAATGTTCATAAAAATATTGAATAATTCAGTCTTTTCTGCCATTGAAAATAAGGCCGGCGTTCTACCTTTCCCGGCCGAAGTGTGTAAAGCAAGCCATACACGCTACGGTCTACCGGAGAGGTTGCCTTTGAAGGTCTGCATGCGCAGGTCAACCGTACGTCGGGTGCGTGTATGGGGACGTTCCGGTGTACCGGAGCGGTCTTCAGTTCATTCTCTTTGCGATGGCATCGATTGCAGACGATGACGGGTTGGCGTTGATAGGCCTTGCGTTAATTTTGATGAAAAAAGATAAAACAGTGAAAAAGAAGCTAACAAAGTGGTGTAAGCATTGGTTATTGAAAAGAAAAACGTATTGAATGAATTAAAATTTGAACCTGAAGATTTTAAAAACTATCTCAGAATGCACCAGTGATAAAAAAGATACAGTTATGAGAAATAATATATTATAAGTTACTTTAAGATTTGACGTGACCTGCGCAGGCGACCGGAGTACATGCACACACACGTAGGTACACCGTACGGTGTCGCCCGAAAGAATTGATTTTCGATTTTGCACCGGTCGCCTGCGCAGGTTAAAAAAACTGCACAGGTCTATTCCCACACACGCTCCGGTCGGCCTGCCCAGGCATACCTGCACAGGTAGACCTCTCCGGTGGACCGTAGTGTGTATGGCCAGCTTTAAGTGACAAAATAGTAACAATCGCATTTATAATAAATTATTCCAAATGAGTTTAATAAAACTAATTTCGGGAAAGACAACATTGTGTAATTATTGTTGGAACGTCTTTTCCTCAATAATATACGGTAAATTTTACAGCTAGTCTGTAACAATAACTTGAATGGGATTAAGTCTGTACCCGCTGTGGGATATGACTGCCAACCATCCATTAGATTAGTTCTGTGACAGCAGTATTGAAGGTTGAGTTTGTATCTTGCACTGGAAACTATAATTAGTATCTGTTGGATATTTAAGTCGGGCCGTGTCTATAGTCAGAATAACAAAAGGGTATGTGTGAGACGATGTATAAATGTGAATTTCCCCCCTATTCCATAGACGGTTTGAACACGTGAAGCGTATGATCTTAGAAAAAAGTGTCAGGTGAATTTATGACCTGCAAGCGGTTGAAAGGTTTGTGGCCCCCCAAGAAGAAATATCACAATCAAGTTAATTTTATAATGCGCTTGCATAAGAATACACATTTGATTCGCTTGATTCAGTAGTCAAAATAATAAAAGATGTATGCATGTGAATGAAGAAATGTGTGAGAGAAGTATTTTTTTAATGTATTAATTTATCAAGAACGAACAGGAGTATATTATTATGTATGTATTATTATACAAACTATTTCATAGTAACTTTCTTTTAGTTTTGTGCCTTTTAGTACACATTACATCGATAGCACTTGATTCTTTTTGTGCCCTTTACAGAACAAACTGAGACGGACTCATAAACTTCATTCTATCTCCTTTTGTATTATGCCGAGATATATGATTTAAGCAGTGTTTAAAAGAGGCAACACCAAGCTTTGTATTTGCATTGAAAATTTTACTTTTATTGAAAATATTAGAATGCTCGCTTGTTCTCCAGAGACCCATCGGAGTTCGGGTTCCATTCCACTGGTTAAAGCATAATCTATAGTTGAACATAACCTGTCTCACTAGGCGAACTATATTGATGCAGGATTTTTATTTATTATGTATTTTGATCTGCTGGTAAAATGGAGTGATAGCTCTTTCATAATGTTGCTCAACTAGAAATAGCATACAATTAAAGTTCATTATCACAAATGTGGCAATTTTGTTATCGACATAACACAATGTCAGGAAATATTTTAACTGAATACAATTGCATATTATTATCATTAAACTGCACAAAAAACCCTTAAAAAGATAAGAGTATTGATAATTATTGTCAATTTTGAATGATTCATTCTGGTTTAGTGTTTACAATCTGAATGGGCTCCCTTATCAAAGTTATTTTGATTAACCAAAACCAAGATAAGAGTGTCCTTATCAATAAATTATTGGCTAAAGTATTGTATATGCACATGCAAACTGTGTTTTTGGATAACTGACATTTTGATAGTAACCAAATGATCTTAATCAAAAAGATTGTAATTATCATTTGATTGTAAGCATATTTGATCGTAAATTGCCATTTGATCATATTATTTGCTTATTCATTTGCTTATTATTTACCTACGATTATTTCGCTTGCGATCATTTGAGAGTTACGATCGTTTGATAGTTGCGATCATTTGATTATGGTCACTTTGTTTATAATTATTTTACCTGTAACCATGTTTTTGAATTTAATACTCTATTGTTAAACATTTAGGGTGAGAGTTAGGTTTTAAATTGGATTATGTTGAGGCTGAAGTGAGTGGGGAGGAGGAAGGTTGGGAAGTCCTTGGCTATTCAGATCTGGCACCAAACACGGCTAACGCCATTTCAAGCAACGTTTCGACTCTGAATGGTGGCCTTTCAACAGGGCGTTACTAAGAATATCTTCCACTCTGGAACATACCGGAAACATACTATTTTTTTAATTTTTTTTATTTAATATATATAAGTGGGTACAGGATATAATATGAGTACATAGAAAATATATTTACATTACAAAACATATTTATGTTCGCAATCTCACCAATAAAGAAACTGGTTCTTGTGCTTGGTGAGAGAGTTACACTAATTATAAGAAAAATAGAATATCATTATGCTAAAAGTAAGTACTTATATATATGATAGGAACAATATATAAAGAGACAAAATCTAAATACAGTGAATTATTATTTGAAATAACAAAGATTGTTTTTCATTCTAATTAACTCATAATAATGAAAACATCTACTGGATAATTTTAAATACTAATTATTTATTATGCAGCTCATACAATGTACAATATCAGTCTCACAGTCTATCAAGCTTTTTTGTTATTTGATATTCTGATTCATATTTTATGTATAACATCTGCTACAGTGGGAGGCAATAAAAGCGTGGGCATCCTTTGATAAAATAATTACAATCATTATATGTATTACCAAATTTTCCTGATATTGATTAACTGACCTCCGTAGTGTAGCTGTTAAAATGTGCAATACAGAGTTAGAAATATTTTTTTGTAATATTCTATCATTATTATGAATAACCTGAAATTATTTGGAAAACTCCTACTACTCCTAATATTGCTTTTGCGATGATGACGGACTTCTTGGCAGAGATATTGAACCCATGACCGCCATGGTCCATCAATTTCGATAATAAAAACTATAGAATAAAACCTGGAGCTGTTGTTTATCCAATGCTCCATCCCCCACCATGCACGTTACTCCAAAAGGCTCTATAAATTCCAAGCATAAGTCCTGAAATTCTGCCAATAAACGTATTTCATCAATTTAATAATGTGTCTTAATAATAAATTTGTTTTTCCCTGCTTAGTGCTTAATCTTTGTTTTTACTTTGTTATCTTTGGTGACAGTAATAATAATATTTTTAGCGGAGGTAATTTATAATGCATAGATTATAAGCAATCTAATCTGATATTTGAATTTACGTATTGACCTACTATACTTTTAATTTTATGCAGGTTGTCTTCGACTTTCATAAAATAATTGTTTATTTTTATCATTGTGAAAAAGAGAGGAAATGTGTAGGTACATATTTAACGTCAGTTTTTATTATTGGAAATAAACATAATTTTTTTCCAATGAATCTGTTAAGCAACTGGTGGCCCACAATGAAATTACAGAACTTGAATAGGACTTTCACAGAACTTGAAAATCAACTTTTAAATTTGATGAATTGTTCAAATTCTAAGAAACAACCCGTCCATTTTTAAAATTATTTGATTTCAAAATTTTAATATTTCAAAAATTTTATGTTTGTTTCTTGTAATAAAATTTAAAGCATATTTCTTCACCTTTCAAAAACAGTTTTTAGTTTTCAGATACATTCAGAAATGTTTTTTTTTGTTTTTTTGATTTGATTGAGAAGTGGAAATACACACAAATTCGAAATGTAACAGTCAATATACCAGAGGGGTTAATAGGGTTGATTATCCTTATCTCTTCACAGGGAAGCATCCGATGGCAGAGTTGAACAAAGGACATTATTTTTAAATACCCGATTGGGCCGAAAATTCATTAAAATTAATTGCGTTTATCCTTCACTTCAGTGATCAGGTTTTTACTTAAGTTGTGTCATCGTAATAATATGAAAACTTATTATTTAACCTTTAGGCTGCGTTCAAATGTATGGGTTCCGTCACTGCCACACGACAGGCGCGGTCTGTCCATACATGCTGTGGATGCTCCGCATCCCTTGCATTTTAGAGTAAAAAGATTTGGACTTTTAGCCGTAAACAGCAATACTGCAATTTAAATATTTTAATATTTCTACAGCGACCTTAATGTGATTTTTTTTACAAAAAAGCATTGTAAAAAATTATACAAATTTTATTATTATAAGACATCGTCCATATTATCGTCCTGTTCCTGTGTACGCACAACGAACGACACGATACAAAAAGCGCTGGCGAGTCTAAATACACGTACATTCTCAAATACTGTGAAACGCGTAAAACACACTGTGGTGTGGAAGCGATCTGTAAACCGTATCCAAGATTGCTAGAACGTACTTTCTTTCCACGCATGCGCACTGAGACCCGCAAGCCAATATCTTCGTCAACTTTATACAACATTAATGACAGCAGCCAACGTGCAAAAACCGTATTTAATGCTCATATGTATAATGCACAGAATCGTATACTCTATTACTAATCCATTGTATTGTATGCGCGCGCTGCTTTGACAGTTTGCTTTGAGCTTGGATTATTGGATACTTCTCCAACGTGTTCTAAATGATAATAGTGAATTGTGTGATTGTATAATTGAATCATTAATACGAAAAAGTTTTGTATCTTGGCCATTTGCGAAAAAAAACTTATTCTGAATACTGGAAATATTGAGTTATGGAGATAATTTTAGACGGTACCTAATTGTATCTTGTTCGTGGGCTAGCGTCTAGATGTACATATTTGATATCAAGTACGTAGTAAGTACTAGTATAAACATTTGATGTCCAGCATCCCTTCTACAAAAAGTCACCGACCGCCACTGCCGCACAGCACACTTTTTATACCCCTCTTGCCGACCAATAATACTTTTTAAAATACTGACATTATTTCTTGAAATTATGTATCACGTCGGAAGGATATGCATTATTTCTCAGGTAAACAACAATGAAACAGTCACAGTAAAAATAAATACGTAGTACTTCTGTTTATACAGGCAAAAATAATAAAACTCATAAAGTGACTCACTAAATTCATAAAGTGTTTGTTCAAATTAGGTACGCAACATATGGTGCGAACTGAGAACCTATTATAAAATATTGTATATAATCTATTGTGACTTATATAAAAATATTGTGTATTCTCGCGCAAAACAAAAATCTGGTCACATTCCTTTCTTTGAGACGTGTCATGAAAACATGAGTGTGGACCACAGACATAGGAATTAATAGACGAGAAGATAATGGCGAGGGGTAAAATCAACTGTTGAAGAACGAAGGGAGTAAGGCTGACTGTGATTCGTCAATAAATCAATCTGACAGTAAATAGGCATCTCGCATTATAATATCACTATTTACTTCTTAAAAGTAAAATCTGCTTTTGAATGAATAGACATTTTTCCATGGGAGCGCAAATTACTCGCCACGTTATGAACAAATTTGCGAAGTCCAAATTCGGCAAAAAAATTCGGTTCTATTTTCAGAGTCGAATATTTCGTTTAAGTATTTAGTTAAGACACTTTTATAAATGTTCATAATTTACTTCCCAGCAACCAACCAGCTTTGTGTTTCGCGTCCAGTCGTTTCTCGATGTTATAGTATATGTTTCTAAAACTGATCTACATATATTATACGATGTGAATATGCTTAAAATAAAGTAAAATAATGCTTATATATGGAATGTAATACGACAATTGGGTTTATTCTCTTTTTCACATCTATTTTTACAAGTTTTCATAGTACAAGTCAACATTTTGCCATGTTATTTCGTAAAATGAACCGATGATGCCTCGACCATAGTTCGCACAAGAATGATGACGTCACGTTTTCAAATTTCACTTGAGGCCATACGCGAGCACAGCCGGCTCCAATGGAACCGGTATGGGGAGTGGGGATAATATGCTTTTAATCACTTAGGGCAGGTCTACTAATATTCATATGTCTATGGTGTGGACAATTTTTAACAGATGTATGGCTACACACATGCACATCTTGAAGGGAATATTGCCTGTAAACTTACCACATAATCTACCATAAACCGCATAATAATACTATAAACTGAATAGAATTTTTTTTCTCATAATTTATAATTTTGCAGGTGAACCACCTGAACGACAGTCACCAGCAGCTGATGGTGCACTGGGTGGGCGAGGGCTCCAGCGTGATAGTCTGCCTGGCGAGGGACCCCTCCCAGCCGCCCACGGGCCCCGGCTCTCCCAGCGCGCTGTACATCTCCTACGACTATGGCGACACCTTCCTCAACAAGACGGAAAGTTTCCGGCTGGGCGATAAGCCCTCAGACGGATACGCCCAGCTGGACAAGTTCTACAACCATCCGCACATCAATTCCTTTGTAAGTAGTGTAACTTTCATATTACTGTATTTATTATAACCTTGTTGCTGCTTCAGACAAATTAACTGTATCTGCTTTATATGGACTTAAGATTTGAAATAATGCGTATGGTGAGTCACACTAATTATGTTATGCTGGTACGTTTGCGGACTAATATAGTGCTTGATCAATGCAAATTATGTTTTCACCTCACCATGGCATATTAAGTACATCCCTTTTGGTCCCAATGCCGTTGTAGATGAAAATGGCAATAAAATACAATGGTTGCAGATTTAATAATGTTTTTGTCAAAGCCTACATAGAAGGCGTTGGAGAATATCTGTGTTTATGACCAAAGAGGAAAATCCCTCGATAAATCAGTTTTCATTGATAATATAACTATCTCGAAAACCATGTTATTAGATGACATATCAAATACGCACAAAGGTTAAATGAAACATGCTTACAACAAGATGATTTCACATTGATGGTGAGTTAATATATTGTATCTCCATAAAACATAATATTGAGAAAACTTAGTTTGAAGATTTGCAATCCTGGAAACATTAGATTTTGTGATATATACATAAGTTTTTTAGTTACATATTACAGTATCTATATTTATGTAAATATAATTTTTGGCATTAACTTTCGTTTAGCATAAAGCCTTAGATACATTATGCTATGTACGTATTATATGTTGGGCTGACACACTACGCTATAATCTTCCTCAAGAGAGGGGGTCAGATCAACTGAGGGACTGCCGCGGAATATCATTTCTTTGTATGGGACCTGTCATTTTGAAAACTGCGTAATTACAGCACTCCGTTAAGTGTTCTGACCCCTGCCGTAGGTTATAAGTTTCACATACGAAACAGAAAAAAAATAGAAAAATATCAAAATTATAAGTTTCAAATACAAAACAGTACACAAATAGAAAAAGGGAGGTTAACCCCTTCAGTAATCATTTAAAAATTAAAAATGGAAAAAAAAACACCTTTTTTTTATCAATGAATTTTATTTACTCAAAATATATATCCTCATATAAAAGCCAATTTGGGCCCAAAATGGGACTGAATATTGATGTTGTGGTGCATAGTGTGAAAAAATAATTAAAATTTTTCTTTAGTATGTATTCCGAATTCTGGCACATAATAGCCGCCCGAGTATACTCGGGCGTGGTCCTTAAGAGGTTATTTATTTATTTATTTATAGAATACATGATAATACAATAATACATTTTCTTACATGTGATACATTAAATCACCACACTAGGCGACTGCCTGTCTCGTCGCGACCAATGGTATATAGTTAGTATGTGAGGTCTAGTGTTAACATATGAATTAAATATTTATACATGTTTAAAGTATGAAAGATTATATTAGAATGAATTATAATGGAAATAGAAAATATAAAAATGTTAAAGTAGAAAGCAGAAGACAAAAAAAAGAAAAATTAAAAAAATAAAGAAGAAATAAAAATAAAAGAAAAAAAAATAATAAAATTTAGAAGTCTAAGACATGCTATTGTGCAGGAAAAGATCAAATACATAACTCTCTTTTCTGGTTGTGTAAGTGTACATGCATGTATGAGCGCGTAAATACGCGTGTACACGCATACATCCACACACACACTTATTCATATTTATAGATGCATACATATTCATACAAAGATATACAAATATATACAAATAAATATGTATACATACATACATACACATATATATATGTATGCATACATACATATACACATGCCTACTTGTACATAGTTGTTTATTCACTATCTGAGAATGAGAAACAAGTGATTAACACTGTCACAATCATTAATCAAAAAGTCATCAAGCGCCTTTTTGAAAGTGAGATATTTGGTTATTGACTTTATTTCAATTGATAAATTGTTAAATATTTTAGGGGCAAGAAAGTTAAACTGGGACTGTGCCATTGAAGTTTTTGTTGCCGGAATAATATAATAATAATAATAATAATAATAATAATGCGTATTAGATCTATCAAAAAATTTATATATAAAGATGCAAAAGTCGGTCATTTTGAATACATGTAGGATAACAAAAGATTTTTTAAATATTTATGTTGAGGGATCAGTAGGATTTATAGGCCCTGTTAGAAGTTCTACCGAGCCGAACCCTCTGATATGAAAATATCTGGAGACGGTGAATTTTTTTTCCCATTTGATATCTGGTGATTTGACGTGTTGTTGTTCTTGTATTGTTTTGTATTTATTTTACTTATATAATGCACTTACATAGTGTTGATTGACTAGCTGATCATTTGTGGAAAAGTGAGTGGAAGGGTTAAGTTTTTCCTTTGGGGAAGACTTAACCCGGACAACTAAATCGGAAGTTTAAATAAAAAATGATTTATTGTCTTCTTTTCTTATTAACACATAGATATAATGATATCCTCACTGGGATCTCCCGTGCTGAGGATGTCATTTACATATTATAATTTAATTATAAGAAATTAATATTACAACAAAGTATAATGTAGTATATATATTTTTTTTAAGTAATTTTAAAATAAGTAAGGTACTGTTTTTTGGTATAGTTCAGTTGATTCTGTTTTAGTCTGTGTTTGATTTCAGTAAATTTTCTATTTCAGATCTTCCTATGTTAAGTATCCAGCTTTTTATTTCAGATTTAAATGTTAAAGTGTTGAGGTTTTTGAGTGTGAGTGGTATTTTGTTGTAGAGTTTAATACTGTGATATAAGAAGCTTTTTTGCCCAAAAGTTGTATTAGTAATTATTTGTTGGATAAGTTTTTGATCATGAGATCTAGTGTTTCTATTGTACGTGTTTGTTGTTATTTCTTGTGTTTTGTGTTTATGAATGTAAATGAGTATAGTTTTAGAATATAGTTGTTTAATAGACATGATGTTAAGATTGGTGAAGATTTCGTTAGTGCTAGTTCTTACAGGAACTTTCAGTATAATTTTCATTATGGCTTTTTGAGATTTAATAAGTGGATTTAGTATGTTTTTATTTGCACTGCCCCATCCGATAATACCGTATTCTAACAGTGATTGGCAGAGAGCCATGTAGATTTTGATTAAGTCTTTTTTAATGAGCACATTCCTGATAGTTTTGAAAAAATAACTTAGTTTTTTAATTTTATTATCTAAATAGCTAATGTGATTGGTCCATTTTAAATTTCCATCTATTTTTAGACCTAGATACGTTATGTGGTCAACATTTTCTAATGAGGGACAATTACAATGTTCATTTAAGTGATGCGGGCTATGAATTTTCAAGTTATGGTTTTCTTCAGAGTTTTTTGTATTTTTTATTTTGAAAGTGAAGAATTTGGTTTTATTAGCATTTAGTGTAAGTGAATAGTAGTCTAGCCATTTTTTAATCCTGTTTAGTGTGTCTTCTGCTTTCTTAAATGTTTCTGTCCAATTATTCCCATTTATAAGGAGAACAGTATCATCCGCAAAACTTATGATTTCTCCGTCACATTCTATGTGGCATAGATCATTAATGTAAATTAGGAACAGAATCGGACCCAGAATACTTCCTTGAGGCACCCCGCATTTGACATCAATACACTCACTGGTTATGTTGTTAAGTTTCACAGTTTGCTTTCTATTTCCCATGTAGCTTTTAAAGAATATCAGTTCATTATCAGTGATCCCTATGTTAACTAGTTTTTCAAAAAGATGTTGGTGATTTATTGTGTCGAAGGCTTTAGAAAGGTCGAGAAATACTCCAATGCATTTTTTATGTGAATCTAGAGAATTTTTAATATATTCAATTACTAAAGCTATGGCGTTGGATGTTCCTAGATTTTTTCTGAAACCAAATTGTTTTGGTGATAATAGTTTATTTGATTCTAGGTAATCGATGAGTTGAGTTTTAACTGTTATTTCTAAGATTTTAGATAATGTGTTCAGAATTGTGATTGGTCTGTAGTTATTGATATCTGTACGATTTCCTGATTTAATATTATAGTTGTATTGGTTCGAGTATCTTGTGTTATAATTTGAATCGGATATATATTTTTTTGTAAATTTGAATTTAAAATAAGAGGTAACATTTTTTACATATAAGGATTTTATATTAAGAACTTTAAAGTCTTTAAATAAGTCCTTCGTGGGTTGTATATAATGTGCTTTGTAGATAGTCCGTATTATCAATTTTTGGGCTTTTATTAGTGGATCTAGTACAGTTTTAATACAGTTTTAGTACGGTTAAGTAGAACAAACAAGAAGAAATTAAATAGGAAACAGACAGGGATATACACATAAGCACAGAGCCATTTAGAAGAAGTTACTTACCAACTAATACATTGGTAAAAATAGATTATGCTCGATAACAAATACAGGGAGAGAGAAAGAAACAAAACAAAGTACAACACTACAAGAATTGCGTATTTTGGTTTTTATGTTTTTTATGTTTTTAAATATAGCCTGGCTAGCAGATCACAGCGCATATCGTCGCCACGCCCACACTTGTAACACATAGGTGTGACAGGTCTGTATGGGATTGTATGGCGAGCAATATGGAGTTATATAAAACACTCTTATAGCATAATCTGCCACCGCCTTAAAGATAAATAAAATTGTTAAGGAGATACAATATCTGTGCCCATAAACACATTGCTTGGAGGATTTGAATGGAATTTGTACAATTTAGTTACATTCATTGTTCTTAACCCTTTCAGAACTGTTTGATTCAATTATGCGCTTATTATTTCCAAAGGAAGGGGGAGGGGGTGATTTTATAATTTTCCTGAATGAACTCATAGGAAGCCAAAGGTCCCTAAGTATAGAAAATACAAGATCTAAAAGAAAAAACATTCCAAGGCTGAAAGGGTTAACCTAACTGCATTTGTTTTAAACCATTGTAGCTCTTTATTATTATTGATAACTATGTTAATTCTGCTTTTCATTTGTGGATTATAATATATAATACAATTCATGTCTTGTTCAAAACATGGCATCCATTGTTTGATTTTGCGTAAGTGTGGATAAATCCCGTTAATTCATGTTTCCTTGATGTATCATTTTATCAATACGCTCCCACCAGAGCACTGAAATGCACAAAACATTTTGAAAATGTTTACATTTCGCCAACAGCGAAATTAACAATTTGTTTAACTACATTATCCGTCAAGACAGCGTGAAATTTAGCACTGCGATTAATTTTCATGGACTGTGCAGTTTTACTAGTTATTTATCTAAGTATGTTATTATACCGAGACATTGTTTATTGGCAAACTCTTTCAATTCGTTGTATTTTATTGTTTCGTTGAAGTAAAATGTTGATATTAACTGATATTTTTCAGTTGCAGCAATCTGTATACTTCTGATCCCATTTTTTTTTATTTAAAAATATATTAATTTTATTTAAAAACATAAATATGTTATACTAAAAAAACTAAATACAATAAAAATGTTTTCTTTTTAACGTAACTACCCAATTCAATAGAGAAAAACGTTTCTCGTGTTTGAGTTGGGGCGTAGTGCCATTACAATATACATAGGGTAAAGAAAAGAAAGAAAGTTTTTATTTATAAAGTAAGAAATAAACAAAATGTATATAGCATGATAACAAAAGTATAGATAATGAAAATAGACTAAAATAGCAGTTACTAAATTAGATACGCAGTAAATTTAAATAAATTTAAGAATATATTTATTTACATTTAACATTGATTTAAGAATAGTAGTAAAATAAAAATAATATTATTACATTTCGATGAATAAGTAGGTGGTATAAGTACATGGAGTTATTTTATTCATTTGGAGTAAACGGAGCTGATAATATGTATCATATCCATAATACAATACAATAATTATTGACATTGAAATAATCCTAGATTGTTGCACCAGTGGAGTAGAGAGCTCAAATTTGTTTATCCAATTCATTAATCCCTGCAATTGCAGTGTTGAAGAATCGTATTCACGCTCGGTACGAAGCACTGCAATTGCAGTGTCGATCTTGTACATTCATATTGCTTTCGGTTACTACCTTTACTAGGTTTGTTAAGGCAAAAATAAAAATTTCTCTTTATCAAGAATGGTGTGTATTGTTAATACTTATTATCTTTTGATTTATTGAAGTGTTTTGTCAGCCCCTACTTGTTTAAAGGCTTATTAATAGATTACCGCTTTGTTTTCTAAATTGGTACTTTGATAAGGCACCTGCTGATAATCACTTTAGATAAAGTTCATTATGTATTGACATTTTCGTGAGCATTTCCTTAGAAGATGAAAAATGAGTGGATTTACAAAAGTAGCCATATTATTGTCCATCGAACAGCGTATGGATTTAAATATTGTCCAATAGCATCATTGATTGCAAAGAGAAACGGAGGCTGCTTACAAACAGTGGCGGCTCGCGACTTTTGAATGTGGTAGAGTGCTAAATTTTGCGAAATTCGACATTATTAACGTTATTTAGTCAAAAACGATTTTTTATTATTTTTCAAAAATTCGATTTATTGTATGAAGATTTTCAGGAAATTTCAGTTTGGCCGCACTGATGAATTTTAGAAAAAAAAAAGTTAACAACAATTTTTTTTGTAATATTAGCACTCTAGTACATCCAAAAGTCACGAGCCGCCACTGCTCACAAATGAGATGATGATCTAAAGAGAAGGCTTCCGATATGTCATTAGTTGTAAATCACTCGACATTAATCTTAGTTATAAGCCACTAGTTGTCTTTAGCTATGAAACTTAGTTATTAGCCAAAAGTTTATGTCTAAGTGATAGGAATAAATTAAATGCTTAAATTAAGTTGTTAAGCGCCCTTGAGGTGATTTTCTCATGAAAACGGTGCTATACAAATAATCCAATCGTTATTATTATTATGGGAGGTTCATATTCAAAGCTTACCGCCGAAAAACTTTTTCAATTGAATTTATTTGATCAGAAACATTTCTTATGACAGCTGTTTTTATTTTTATCAAAAGTCATTCTTGCTCGATCGGCAAATATGGTACCTACGTCAACGCCAGACTGCAGCGTAAATAAAAGATTATTTTTCAGCATTTTAGATTTTATTTGTTTGCATTAGTTTTAAAACCTGACAAAAAACATCATTTTATAATTTTACGACCAAAAATACCAACATCTGTTTTGTCCAAAATCATCGGCATCGAATGTAAGACGATCATTGCAATTTCTGAGAGTGACGAATGAAAAAAAAAAATCTTGATAATAATATCCTCATTGGGTATTTTAATTTATATGAATTTTTGTTTACAGAAATAATTTTTACAGTTGATTTTTATTACCAATAGCATAAAGTGCTGATAAAGTATTTAATCTCGAGAAAAACATTTGTATTCGCTGGCAACTTTTAAATTTATAGAATAAATAGAAAATAGCAGGAATATGCAATCTCAACTTTAAAACTCCACTTGAAGATACTTCTGAGAATAATGTCTCCTAATAAAAAAGGAGCACAATTGGCTCATTTTCAATACTGAGAATTAATCAAAATAGTGGTATTGAAAATCACATGATGTTTTGACCAAAGAGATTATACTGATTTCAAACAATGATTGTAAAAATGGGTCATTTTTAATAATATATGTATCGGACCGGTCTGTGGCTGAGTTGACATCGCGTTTGGGTCCCACCCAGGTGTATTGTGTTCAATTCCTCGGCTGGCTAAGTCCTCCATCACAACACAAGCAACATTTTCAGCTTACTGTGGTGGTAGTAGGAGATTTTCAAATATTGTCAGGTTATTCGTAACCCGGGAATGTTTGTCTTTCTTTAAAAAAAAAAAAAAAATATTCAGCTCTCAAAAAAACTCAATACTACAACCTTTTTAATTAGATCTTATATGATTTTTCGGATTTTTTGCATAATCTGTTCACTTATAATAAGGACGGGTTGTGTTTTACAGAATTTTAACAATTATGTAAACGAATTTCAAAGTTAAAATTAAGTTCTGTTATTATTTCATCACGAGCCGGTTGTTTCACAGTACTTGAATAATAACATAACTTGAGTAGGACTTTCAAAGAATTTGAATATTCACTTTGAAATTTGATGGATTATTGTTCAAATTCCGTGAAACCCATCCTTATATTTATTTGTCTAGTATTTTTATTCAGAATCAGCATTTATTTTTTACATTAATTGAGGAATATGAGACAGACGTAAATGGGGAAAAGTAAAGGGATGCTGAAGAGGAAGACAGTACCTCCCTGGCTATTCAGATTTAGTCAATAAACATACCTAATATAACTGATAATTTCCAGATTAAGAGATGCAACCGTTTTTCAATTTTTAAACATTTGTATTGCCACTGTATTGTCCGGTCGTAGGTCCCTCAAAGGGCCACGAATTATGTTATGAATATGCCCACATCTGGAGCTACTTGCCTTCTGTAATCATTCAATATAGTTAATACTCATCCATTTGCCTTATGACACCAATCACAGTGCTTACAACTCACAGTGTCATGTTTACTACACAGATTAAAACATTTCAAGGGCCTACAGACTAGTGATGGGTCGTGACTCATTTTATTAAGCCATGGTACCAATTCAATATTATATTTAAAGAGTCGACTCAATTGAATGTGGGCTCAGAGCATGTGAGCAGTGAGAATACTGTGCTCACCCGACACGGCTCCCCCGGTACGGCTCCCCGTTCCCAGCGTCAGCGTATGATTGTACGACTCTTTGTACCGGTATGGCTCCCCGTTCCCAGCGTTAGCTTATGATTGTGCGACTCTTTGTACCGGTATGGCTCCCCGTTCCCAGCGTTAGCTTATGATTGTGCGACTCTTTGTACCGGTATGGCTCCCCGTTCCCAGCGTTAGCATATGATTGTAAGACTCTTTGTACTGGTACGCCGCCTCGTGCCACGAGAAAAATAAGATGCTAGGTAGTTAGTAGGTGTAGGTATATAAATATATAAGTCCAGATGTCAGACTGTCAGACTTTGTTCACTTCTCTGAGAATTTAATAACAAGTAATACTTGGATAATTTTAATGGTGCAATTTTTTTAAATATCTCCTGATAAAAAAGAGTAACCATTCAATTGAGATATGGTATGGTTTACCGGGAGTTGTACGATTATGGCTCATCAAAAAGATCTAGCTCAATTGTGTGGGTCATTCATGAACGACTCATCGTTACCACAGCCTACAGCCCTGTAGATACATACTAAAATAAGTGTCAGTTTATTGCTATTGATAATAAAATAAATAATAACTTTCACTACAATCTTTGGTCACTAGTTTTACAGCTGCATACTGTTTTATTGATTAGATTGTTTTATATAAAATTTCTTATTGTACATTTAAAATACACTGAATAACACAATGGTACTAAAATATATTATTGTGCCAGAAATTACCTTGTTAACACAATATTCATCACAAAATACTAATTTCGATTGTATTTCTGTCTTTAACTATCGTTCAACAAATCCTAGAACTAAACAAAATTAAAAAAAACTCTAGGACTAAAATAAATCCTTAAGTACATACATAATATTTTTTTACCAGATTTATTTTATTTGATTTTATTTTTTAGTACTTAAAGTACCTACCCACAATAGCATAAAATTTTGCTACAAGAAAATTATTTGAATTCTATATTTGAAATGTGTATTTCTTAGGCCCTTTGTACACAGAAATACTTACGAGCTATGCGACTGTGATGCAACAACAAGTGGACTCTACTCTTTAAAGATAGTTTCCGTACACGGCGCAAAACAGATTACACTGAATTACACTTTCACATGCAGCCGTGGATAGGGTTGTCAGATGGTCCATATAAATTTTGTCCTTTGATTTTTTTTTGTAAAATTTGTCAAAAAAAGAAAAAATGGTCCTTTGATAATCATAAATCCCTTTTATTTTGGCCAGATAAAATATAGAAAATTACTGAAGGTGAACACAATGAAACACTACTGCTTTTAATAATAATCGTTATTGTTGCCTGAAATTTATCTTTAAATTCAGTGCAACTGACATTTAAATTAAAGAAAGCACATAATTCGCTTTTTACGGTATTCACACCTAGTCGATTTCTTTCGTCAGTCCATACATTACCCATTCTTTGATTATATAAATGTCTAGATTGAGCGTTCGAGCGACGAAACGCCAAAAAAAATATCAGCCAACAGTTGGCTGATAAGCTCGTTCAGTCCGCTCAGTTGCGAAACTATCGCTGTGCGGTAAACACGTGTTGTGTGACATTTGAAAATGACGATTTGCGCTACAACAGTGTGCAGAAATTACAAAGGACGATTGAAAATAACTAAAAATGTTACCTATCATAGGTAAGTTACCTTTTCAAAGCCATATAATAACCATTTAGTTAAAGAAACAATTCAGTTTTAATGGTGTAATTTAGTCTTACCATCGTCTTGACAACGCCATATTTTGACGCATTGTTTACAGGGTTGCCTGTTCTTCAAATTAAAATACCCACATAAGGTAAAAATTGCAAGGCGCAAATGACGCCGTTCTATTTATAAAGAACATTAACTTTAAATTCAGTAAATTTAAATGATTCATCTCTTTAAGAAATATAAGAATCTAATAAATAAAAAAATTTCCCATGAGTGCGTTGTTAATTTTAAAATAGGTTTTAATAATTGCCCAAAGTACACTATACTAAAATATTAACCGGAATGTAAAATCTAGACGAAATCTGTTTAAAAAACAAATTCAAAGGGAAGGTCATTAAGAATAAATAATAACTATCGATAGCTTTAGTTTTAAAAAGTTGCATTGTCTTTTTTAGTGTGACATGTTTTATTATTATTTTGTACAACAGACAGGTAAGTCCAATATTGGTACAATTTTCTTACAACTAACAATACATATACATTATTTATTTTAAACATGGTATAGTGATATTAAACACATCTATATTTGCTGGTAGGGCATTAAGCAATGTCATACCTCTTGTCATGCTATGTTGAGCCATGACATCTGTGCGGTATGCAGAATAGGGCGTGGCTACGAGTTCGACAGTGTTTATCAGGAGCGAATAAGCCACAGCATGACAGGAGATATGGACAATCGATAAGATGTTTTAATAACTTTAATTCAAATACCATGAGTCCGGCATTACGCATGGTCTCCAGGCTTTGATAATTTGTCTCCTTTAGCATTTCCACGTGATGCATGAATTTCGGATATATTCCGTATGATTACATGTAAACGTACCTTAGGATTTTTTTTTGAATTTGGTCAATCATATTTATGTATTTAAGTTGATAAAGTATCCAGACACTACTTTTTAGGTAGGTATAGATTTACCTGGTTGTGGGCCACCTTCTTTAATTGATGATGATAAAAATTTAAATTTAGACACAGCGATACCTGCCGGCCATTTGGCAGCGTCTAGGAATGTATCTTTCTTATTTTCCGTATTTCTTGTTTATTTGTTAAAAATAATCAAATAAAAATAAATCTCTTTTAACAATGATTTTCTTTTCATTTATATCATTATATTTATGTAGAAAACTATCTTACTTAAATGAATTCAAAATTAAACGAATTATAGGTCCCGCAAAATCGAAACATATTTTTTCCCAACTTTTTTGGGAAATACTAGGGAGCTGGTATCACTCAATACGCCTACAGTGACGTTAAGCGCTTACGTCAACGATATAAGTTGCGTATACTTGTGTGCGTGACACGCACACAAGTATTTCAAATCTGGCCTGTTCTTTCTGTCGGAATAACAGTGCGACACTCTATCTAGACATTTATATAATCAAAGTACCCATTACACTAAAAACTCTTTCTACGAAGGCATTGGATAAGGGAACACTGCACACACATTTTACCATTTTCAACAGATTTGGTGCTGATTCATCGTTGAAAAACCTACACCACATATCAATGGATATTCCTTCCAGTTCCTAATAGAGATTTTCAGGAGGAGTTTGCTGCTTCCATGGGGACAGTGACCATATTTCAATTAGTTCATCTAGCGTAGGTAATCTTCCGCATTTAATATCCAAGCTACTGAAGGTTTTGTAGGTATTGTTTTCAAAAGGGTACAACTTTTCAATATAGACCAGTGATCTTTGATAAACGTTAAGAACGTTTTTGGTAAATTCTCTTACTTGATCATATGACTTGCGAGGAGCGCTCCTCTCCCCCACAAGTCTTGCTGCCACCCGTCAGAATCGCTCTTGGCTTTTGCTCTGTAAATGTGAGTAAGGTATAAATATTGCGTATTTTGAAATAAAATGGACATTCTATTGTCTAGTTTTCCAAAATTTTCTAGACCGGACGGCCATTCAAAAATCCGTACAGTCCGGTCCAAAACCGGACATCTGGCAACCCTAGCTGTAATAGTTAATACGATGTCAAGTGACTGGAGTGATGAAAAAAATATTGGTCTGCTCTATCTTTATTATAAATATGAAAAACGATGTAAAAGAAGATTTTGGGTTCAACCATAAAACTAAATAAATATTAATTGTAGGGCATTCGTCGCCGCCAAGGAACTACACAAGAATGATGTCAAATTGACTTTTTTCCTATCTCGATCCCGGCTTCTCCGCTAAATCCTTTCTTACATATTCCTCTAAATTATAGATATATAAACATAAATATTTTTCCACCTCCAGAACGAATTTAACATTCAAATCATCCCCGGACAGCATTTATATCAAATGAGTAGCAGATGTGTATACAACTAGCATAGCTTGCTACCAGTATGCCAGTAGCCTGCAACTGATGTCAAATCCGTTGGTGTCGCAAACACTAGTAAAATATTATGGCGGATACTCGAGAACGATGCGCACAAAACTCCAGTCGCTTGCGAGTATCTCCATGTATGACTGACCTTAGGGATATTCTTGACAAGTAAAATTGAATTTCGTTATCCCTCAAGTGTCTGCGCTTTTTAGCTAATGTGCAATTATCAATCCTACAATAAAATTATAATGTCCCGTAATTTGTCACGGATCTGCGCTAATAATAAATAACTTTGCAGTTATTTACAAAGGCGTTTGCTATGTATAATGCCGGAGTTAAATAACACTTATCTAAGCTATGTGATGCGATATTTGCATTTATTTTCCTTCCTAATTATATTAATCACGCCATTTCCCGACAGGGGCAGGTAGAGAAGAGACACCACAACACAACTCTGTCTCGGCACACACTCCTTGCTTCATTCTCATTCATATATCGTCTCATACATATTCTTCTGTTATTCTAACTCTTGACGTGACCCGACTCAGATATTTGATTGACTTGATCGTGCCATGTCTTTCTTGGGTGTCCCAACTTTTTCTACCATTAATTCCTCGTAAAATATTCACCTTACACACCTTTCTTCATTCATCCGCTCTACATGCCCAAACTATCTAAGCGTCTCTTTCTTAATCTTAACCATTCTGCTTGCATTATCATCTCCTCATTTTTAACATGATCATATAAAGTTTTACCACAGATGCATCTCTAACTTTTCATTTCTACACAGTTTAGTGAATTTTTTTTTTTTTTATATATACATCAGAACTCTCCTCTATTTAAATTTTTTCTTGATTGCATAGGATACAATAATTATGCCTACCTAGTAGGTCCTACCTATGTCATTAAAATGATTTAATTTATCAGATGAGATATTTAAAAGGTCCATTTTCACCAGCCCAGTCTCAGGAAGTTCTTGACAAAGCAATAGATCCTCGGCCTCTGTAGTGGAGGGGTAAGGCTCTCCCTACTAGCAATTCGAAGGTCGCATGTTAAAATCCGTTCATTAATAAAATTAGGATTGTTGCTAATGGAAGTGGCGTCTTCTGTTATTTTCAAAAATAACCATTGAAGTTTTCAAACGGGGCATAGGGTTTTTATCTGCCAGTCATTATTTCATTTAGCTCCTAATGTTAATCATTTAGCTCATAACTAATAATTCACAACAGTGTTGTTTTGTATGCAGTGTCCCATTTCATTTATTAGAAATATGACTGTTCTTGTGTCACTGTCATTACAGTAATAATAATGCTAGACTTTGATTTCATGATATATCATTTTTATAATTAGTCATTAAGGGAAAATGACACACAATGATAATATATGTTTGGTTGTGGTTTCTTCTTCACAGAGTCATTAGATTCTGAAGAAATTAACCACATGAATTTGAGTGATACATAATCCTATTAAATTCGTACAATATTTTAGTTGAATGGATTTATTGTAAAATACCAAATATTAAAGTACAGGAAAGGAAAGGAATCATTTATTTAGGTACTCATTATGAGTATATATGTACCAGCGTTGGGAATGTGAACTGAATGACTCTGGGGAACAGTGTCACGAATGGCGCCTTCGAGATACAGGATAACATTTCGGAGTATTTAGACCTTATCCCAGCACTCGGGGCTCTGCCGCGTTAAACTTTCTATTTACCTAAATACTTGTGGGATAAAAATTGAAACATTCTAATCATAAAACAAGGGGCCTTTGGGGTACCTGGGGGGAGTGGAGAGGAGAGCTGAGGCCACCTCAGTGGACTCTTCCCTTTTTTCTGACCTTCAGGAATTCAAGGGGGAGTGGAGAGGAAAACTGAGGTCCCTCCATGTACTCTTTCCTCGTGGGACCTTCAGAGAATCAAGGGGAGTGGAGAGGAGAGCTGAGGCTGGTAGATTAAGCGCTTGTTATTATCTTATGTAAAGAATTGTGATGTCTGCTTAAACTCCCACTGAAATTTCCGTTAGCGACTCGAAATGCATTTCTGAGAACAGAATATTATGATTTATGTGGAGTGTTTGTTTCAAAGGCAATAAGAACAATGATAGCTGTGTGATATCAGACCAAAAAAACGCCCTTTCCTCACCGTGACAAATCAGAGTTCTTTGAACTGTAAATATGCCTGGAATTATTCCAAGTATTAAACTATTATCTCCTTCTTGGAGAAGCTTGCTTATTTGCAGTAAATGTTATATTTGTTAATGTAATGTTATTGGTTCTGAGATAATATAAGTTGCACTGTTAAATGCAATGCCGCTAAAATAAATTATTTACAATATATTTTGTACTACGAGTAGAAACCAGTGAATCCGTGACCAGTGGCGGTTGGAGCTACACACCCCCTAAATTACGGACAATCTAAAAATAATAATTCCCAACCAACACCACCAAAAATCAAAGCAATTAAAAGTAATACTATAAAAATATTAATTTAAATTCTTTTCGTTCAAATGCCATAAGTCACGTGGTGCAAGCAGATTCCATATTGCTATAAGAGAAGACATAATACATTTATTTAACGCGCCGAGATGGCACCACTTTGGTTCACAGTTTGCACACGAATAATTCCAGCAGGTCAATAGAGGCTTCCCCCCAATACTCTAATGGTGAAAGACCGTTAAACAAAGGAAGCTGACGAACCCGGTTCCCGTGCATCGCCAACGCATGCTCGTGATGGTGACCAGCTTCCACAATATATTATTATGTACACAATAATATATATTGAAATATGTATCCATATAACTGATTAATAATAAAACAATGTGCCATGTTGTTGTCGCATCTTTGCTCAAAAAAATATGAGTCTTGAATGATAACACTAAGAGTTTCAACTGTAAGTTGGATGTTTTGATGTAGGAAGCAATGAAATAATCTTAATTAATTGCACATAATGTTTATGTCTCATGCTCATTACAATATTGTTTATCATTTATTCTAAATGAAAACACGATGCTGTTTGTCTTTAACCCTCTGTTATTGAATTAATATCCTCCTTGGATGCACTAATATTTGCATTATACCTTATCTTATCAGAAGAAATTTATTGACATGCTGGAATCACGCCATGCATATTTTATTAAAGAATTATTGGGGCATAGATAGTTAAAAAAAAACGGTTGGTGCTTTTCAAATTTAATTCCTGATTTTTTCCATGGGTTCCTTTCTGCTAGCAAATTGAAACCTGCTGCTATTTGTCTCTGAAAGACTTAGGATGGGTTGTTTCGTAGAATTTGAACAATTCATCAAATTTCAACGCTCATTTTCAGGTTCTGTGAAAGACCTATTCAATTTCTGTTATCATATCATTATAGGCTAGTTGCTTGACAGAACTGAAATAATAACAGAACTTGAAAAAATCTTTCACAGAACTTGAAAAATAACTTTGAAATTTGAAGAATTGTTCAAATTTTCCGAAACAACCGGTCCTTAATATCGTTAAGCTTTTTTGATATTTTATTGATACCCTTTAGCACTTACTAAAGGTTTTCCAATAAGAGGTGTTATTTTGAATAGCTTGTTATTTCGGTAGATGTTACTTTTGAAGCTGTCATTTTTTGACATTTGACAAGTAGAAACTACGACATTAATAAAAATGGAACGATACACGCTTCAACAACGCATTGAAATTATTAAAATTCACTTGAGTGAATTAAATGAAAATCATCTTGAGTGATGAGGCCCGTTTCCACCTCGGTGGCTTCGTCAACAAGCAAAATTGTCACATCTGGGGCTCGGAAAACCCAAGAGTTATTGTTGAAAAGCCTCTCTTTCCTCAATGTGTGACTGTTTGGAGCGGTTTATGGTCCGGCGGAGTCATTGGACCTTACTTTTTCAAAAATGAGGCTGGAGCAACAGTTACGATGAATGGATTGCGCTATCGAGAGATGATTAATGATTTTTTATGGCCGGAATTGGATGGTATTGATCTGGACAACGTTTACTTTCAACAAGACGGCGCTACGTGCCACACAAGCAACGAAACCATTGATCTTTTACGATTGAATATCAAAATAACACCTCTTATTGGAAAACCCTGTACTTCCTGAAGTTAAGAGTACTATGGTACCCCCAATAAGGAACTCAAATGAAAAATATTATTGATTAATCCCTCAGGCCTCTGGCTTTTTCTGACAGTAGTTCTGGTAAGAGTATTTCCACTTTGCGAAAAAATCGAAATTATAAATATTTCTGAATGTATTCGCAAAATGAAAAACTGTTTTTTAAAAGGTGATGATTTCATATAATTTCGTATAAGCGTATTTACGATTTCTAATTTTGTTATTAGAAATACATATAATGTGACCCACTTTATTTTATTTTTTGCAACTAAAGATACTGATATACACACAAATAAAAGTACACACATTTATTAGACAAATTAATGTATTCCAAACTTTATTGTCACCTCACTCTTTTGATGTTTCGTAAAAAAAATAAATAATAAAAAATTCACAAAATTTTAACTTTTTTTTTCAAATTGCGGTTGGAACCTTTGGTTTCATAGAGGTGTGCATTTTAACTATTCTGTGGTCAAAGTCTAGATTTAAATATAAAGCATGGTGTTTTCTCTTTCTAACACCATTTAGATCATACTTCTCACCAAGACATTAAGCGAGACACAACGATATCTATGAGACCATATTATAAACTGTTTCCATAAGCGAACAAATCAGCCTGAGGGAAAAAATATGAATTCATTTAGATAAACAAACATTGATTCTTAATATATACATTTTATAATAATAATATTTATTGGATAGTTTGTTTAGCAAAATTCCCGTGGGAAATCACCTCATGGCCACTGTACAAATATTACTTGCTAGGATTTTGCTTAATATGTACAAACAGATACAGAAACATACATACTTTGCTTTTTTTTTATTTACTATGTCGGGGACTGTGTAAGTTTCAGCATTTCAGTGTGTAGAGCAGTACATTCACACATTTGCACATGAAATAATAAATTCTGTAAGATAGTTACTTACCGTCTTATTAATTAGATTCTTACACGCCCATTCAACGTTGGTGTAGTAAAGCGCCGACCTTGAGAATACCATTTTAACCAAACAAACGCCATTGTAATAAGTCAAGTTTTTCACTATTCTGACCTTACGCGCTCCAATATTAACAACATGTTTTTTAGTAAGGCTGTAGGTAGATATTAACTAGCTAGCTTAGCTATTTAAATTAGGTTTGCAACTGTACCATTTGTGGATATGATTTTCTAATTTTCGATTTTATAATTCGGATTGCGCGGGAATCATTTTCGCATCGCATTCGATTCCTGATAAATATGCTGAAATTTAAAAATATTTAATTTGGATGATTTTTACAGCACCGTTTTTGTGCAATATCACCTCAAGGGCGCTGTAAAAATCTATGTTATTACTAACAATAGACTAGTAAAAATATTGTCAATTTTTGTCTAACAGATTGCATCCACCGGTTCATCGATCACTAAGGGTCGGAAGTGTCTTTCAGATTTTGTTATTATGAGTCTACATGTGCAATTAAAAATATTCAAAATTTGAACACAAATATAGATAAAGATGCTTACCGATGGTTTTATTGTGTAAACTGTAATTACCACGTTACATGCAACTACTAAACATATTTAATTAGACAAAGGTATTATAAAAGTTATTGTAACTTCACTTTTTATTGTGTAAACTTTAATTACCCTTTTACACGCAACTACTAAACATATTTAATTATACAAAGGTATTATGCAAGTTATTGTAACTTCACTTTTTTTTTTAGTAATATATAAAAAAGTTTGCATACCTTAACAAATTTTATTGAAATTCTAAGAATTTTTCACAGATTTTGAACAATTACAATGTTAAAATTCAAGTTCTGTGAAAGTTCTGTTATTATTTCATCATGGGCTGGTTGTTTCACAGTACTCGGATTATAACAGAACTTGAATAGGATTTTCATTGAATTTGAATATTAACTTTGAAATTGGATGAATTGTTCAAATTCTGTGGAACAACCCATCCTAAATGTTGTTTCACAGTATTCTTTTTATTTTTTCGGGAATGTCTATCATAAACTTTTAAATTCAAAATACAAAGTGTGGTGTTCTCTCTTTATAACACTCAATACAAAATTTCACGGTAATACAAAACGAGATTTGATTTTTGTTCTGGCATGTGACTGGTAAAAATATCTCCCAAGAAGACTATGGATCTTTTGACATCTGGGAGAAATATATAATAAATTAAATTAGGGGTTTTTTCAATTTATTGGGATAACTCTTAAATGTTTTACTTATCAATATAATATCTAATCATTGAAGAATTGAGAAAAAATAATTAAGTTTCAATAGGTTAGTGGTTAGAGGCATTGTCCCGTTAAAACGGAACCCCTGAATTCCATTCGCATCTGCAACCATTATCTTTTTATGTTCTGCTTCATGTTTCGTGTATACTTTTTAATATTATCTTCTTGATTATTATTTCTTTTCTTATTGTATGAATTATTTGCAGTGTGTCTTCACGGACATTGCGAACAAGATGCTGTACCAGACCACGGACAACGGGATGACCATCCGCCGAACGAACTTGACCTTCAGCCCCAATGAAATATCCTACGATGAAGAAGATCCTTACACCTTCGTTGTCTTGGACAAAGTGGACCCAATGCGAAAGGTAACAAATGTTGAAAATTAACGTTTTCTAACCTAAAAGCATGTTTGATTCTGCTTTTTTTTACACTGTACAGAAAGTAATAAGCCTAGTCTCACCCGTGAAAATAATAAGATTCAGTTATAGGTAAAATGATCATAATCGATTGTAATCAAGCAGTCGTAACTCTCAAATGATTGTAGGCAAATAATAAGCAAATGATTGTAAGCAAATATTAAATTAAAAAGATTTGATTTGATTTACGTGTAGCCATTTATTTTACGAGACATTGTGCAGTGCACTGCATACTGAACAATGTATTTTAATACTTGTCATTATCATATTAAATGCTGGTTTTACAGTGTTTTTTTTAAAATGCAAATCTATATAACAGTTAACAATAAATATACCTAGGTAATATATTTAAACAAAATAATGCATGTACAGTATACAGGGTGTCCGGAAACTCGTAGTACAAGCGGGAAACTGGTGAATCTACATCACATTTGGAGTCGATTTTGTAGTATATATTTTTTTTATTTGAGCTTTCGTTATCGAGTAAATCGAGTTTGAAGTTGATTTTTTTTTTATTTTTTTTTTTTAATCAAATTCTTATAAATTATTACTGAAGATCAAAGTACCCAACTAATTAAAACTATTTGAAAGTAAAACAAATGAAGAAACTCGGATTTGAAGCATTATTTTGAAATCACCCTTCATTTAACCCGGTGTAATCATAAAATATTTCTGCTCTGCAGGGTTAAAACATCTTTTATTCAACCCTAAACACCAGAAAAAACTTTAACCCTAAAATAGCCGAAAAATATTTTTTTTTGGTTTTTTTTTTTTTTGAAAATGCTCAAATCAAAAAACTTTATGTTTTTTTGGGTTCCCCATGTGGTGTAGATTCTCCAGTTTCCCGCTTGTACTACGAGTTTCCGGACACCGTGTATAAACAGCCTTTTATTTTTATCAATAAAAGAAAAATTCTAGTTGTTCTCTTCAGTAAGCAATGCTGTGGGTTATTCTACACAAACAGTCAATAATCTCATGATTTTAACCTCTCATTGTTTTGTTAAAAGCTTCATAACTCACGTTTTGGGAAACGTAGCCTCATTCTAAAAAATGTTTTGGAAAGATTATGAAATTCACTATCGTATTGTTTTGTTATACGTAAATATTTGCGTTTCTAAATATACATTTTCTGAAAACGTCAAAAATATGTAAAAATCGCTGACCATTATTTCAAAGCTGTGAAAAATGTACTTTTTTCTGAGTATCATAAAGAAATAACACTTTATATATTGAAGAAATATAATTAAAAACTATTAGTCACCTCAAAATATTAACCGTCCAAACTAAAATATTTTTAATAAATTATTTAGAAACGCAATAAATTATGAACGAACAAGATGACAGATCCAATCGACTTAGATAATGCACCTCTACATTCCATAGATATTCTTGAATACAGACGCGTAGCGTTATTCATTATCGATACTCTGTTTTTTAAATCATGGCAATCCGTATACTAGTGATGGAAATAAATCGATTTTTGTAAAATCTCGCGCGTTTACGTGAAAAGACGTACTAATGTCTTGACCGCTATTATCATATTTACGTCTTTTGACGTTCTAATGTTCCGAGTGGTTAATAAAACTCCTTCTTGTTTATGTACCTTTCTGCTCCTGAACTTAACAGTTTGATTTGTGTGATCATTATTTTCTAATTCACCATCTTTTAAAGTAATATTTAAATTTATAAAACTTAAAATTGTAATTTTTTTTAAATTTGTTATCTTTTACCGGGTGTTTGCCCACTATTATTTATTTATTAGAAACTAGCTGTAGCCCGCCACGCGTTGCTGTGGCTCAGTCTGTCTGTGCAGATAGAGAAACAATAGCGCGTGTTGCTTTTACGTCCAACAGATGGCGCTGATTTAAAAAAAAAAGTATGTTATTACCATGTCACAGGTGACATCTATACAATATACATTATATTGCTAAGTGATCGATGTGTTGGTGTATCCTCTATGATTTGTAGTCGCGGGGATGCTTGATTAACGGAGGATATGCGCAACTCATAACAGTGTATAAAAACACATGTGTATTCGAATGCGACGTTGTGTCAAAATTTCAAAGCAATCGGTGAAGAATTTTTGGAGATTTAAAATTTTGAACAAACGAACATTTTTATTTGTATGGATTTAAATTAAATTAAACAGCAGTTAAACTTTAAAAATCATGATCATGTTCATATCACGTTATTCACATTTCATGTTTTTATTATGGTTTTGTCTGGTAATGTATTACTTACATTGTACATACATTTAACTGCACTCACGGCATAAGCAAAAACATATCTGAATGGTTTGTTGCTATCTAGCAGAAAAAGTAAAAATATACATTTTCTTTATAAAACCAAAAATGGGATATATGTAACTGAAATAGCTATAGAAACAGTCTGCTTGCCTCCTGTAAGCACAGGTCAATTGTGCCGTCTACCATGTTTCACCATACTTATATACCTTACAACTCTGGTTATGCAACAATCTTTTTTAAACGGGAAACTCCCTAGAACGAAACACCCATCTATAAAAAAGGTGAAACTCAAACTGGCAAATACAGACCTATAAGTTTGACTAGTATCATTTGCGTATGGAAAGAATAATAGTGAAGGAGATAAGCTCATTCTTGATCAATCTCAACATGGATTTATACCGAAAAGATTCACAATTACGAATCAAACAAGTGGGACAGACGGATTTCTACTGACATTATATATCTTACCTTCGATGTTGTTCTGACCAATACTGTTGGCTAAACTTAAATTTCTAGGCATAAGAGGATGACTTCTGACGACTGAGAGACAATTAAAAGTTCGAATTGGCAACCAACAAATTGTTAACCAAGCGAAATGTGACCAGTGGGGTCCCTCAAGGATCATGCTGGGTCCAGTTCAGTTTACTGCATACCATAATATTTCTTGAAAGTAAACAAGTCCCTTTAATAAAGTTTAGCAGGGTGTTGGGCATTGTCTTCTGGTTCCACAACATGACTCCTCAGATATCTGAACCTTATTCCAATCATGGTGGATCCTTGGCACCATTGATTAAAGGTTGCATCTACATCCTCTTCATGTTTTCTATTGCTATTGATGCTTTCCTCTCCCAACAGCAGTGTTTCTTCTAAAGTGGCAGTGTCCTGCCAATAATCATTTTGGCTTTCTCAGTGACTTATTGATTGGTGGTTCCATTTTGATTTAAATAAATATTTTCCCAGCTGTATCTCACCCGCGATGGAGGCATAACCTTTAAGCCCATCGAAGAGTACGTCAAGTCCTTCTACTGGTCCTCGGGCCCCGACAACCCCCTGCAGTTCTACGTGGAGAGGGCGAAGCCTTACGGTACCAACGCCGTGCTGATGGCCCCCCGACCGGACAACTACACATTCAAGGAAATCATTGATGACGTCCAGGATTTCCAGATCAAAGGAGACTTTATGTTTGCCACCAAAAAAGCCGGACAAGTGAGTTAATTTATATTGTGTTATTCAACCCTTAGAGCATGACTTACACTACTCTTATTGCATAATAATATTTTGATGGTTGCTCGTCTGTGTGAATTCAAATTAATCTTTTTTAATTTCCCCGTAAAAAGTTTTTATTACTAATATCTTAAAATCTTCAAACAGAACTTGGATCTCTTCATATCGTACCAACGTGGCCCCTTCGTGAAAGCCGAATTCCAAACCGAACTAGACCTGAAAGAGTACCACATCTCGGACGTGACGGGATCCCGTATCTTCATATCCGTGTCTCATGCAGACACGCTGGCCAACCTCTACGTGTCAGAGATCAACAAAGACTTCACCGAGTTCAAGTTTGTCCTGAGTCTCGAGTCAATACTATGCTATTTCCCCAATAGTACTTGGAATAAGAGCTGGCTAACGTAAGTCAAATATTTTTTTCTCGTTATGTACTTAGCTGTTATTGTACAAGTGCATGGGTTTGACAAAATGCTTATTTGATCTGAATGAGTTGGAATGTATTCTCTCCATTACATTATTCTCTTATTTGTGATGTCTAAAGTATTTAAAAAAAATTAAAATTAATAAATATTGTGTGGTGATGTTGGATATTTTTATTCCATCTTGTGAAAAAAAAGGTATAATATTTTGTTTGTACATTATATAAAATTTGTGCACAATTTTCAAGTTTTTTTTCACTTGTATGAGTAACAGGTGTTTAGCTTTAATAATATAATAGCAAATTCATATACCTAGTGAAATTTAGACATATTTATCCCCAAGGGAATTGTACTCGAATAGCCAAACCGGTAAATTTATCTTTTTATAGTTCTGTTTTTTTAATGTTTTTCTTGAAATTACTCCAAAATCGTTGCCTACATAACGATAGTGTTATGTTAAAAAAACATTATCTACAAAAACATACCAACAATCTGGGGCTTAATCCCTAACAATGTTATCTACTAGAAACATACCAAAAGACTAGGGTTTAAAATCTAACAATGTTACCTACAAAAAACATACCAACAATCTAGGGCTTAAAACCTAACAATTTTATCTACAAAAAACAAACCAACAATCTAGGGCTTAAAGCCTAACAATGTTATCTACAAAAAACGAACCAACAATCTAGGGCTTAAAGCCTAACAATGTTGTATTCAAAAAACATACCAACAATCTAGGGCTTAAAGCCTAACAATGTTATCTACAAAAAACGAACCAACATTCTAGGGCTTAAAGCCTAACAATGTTGTATACAAAAAACATACCAACAATCTAGGGCTTAAAGCCTAACAATGTTGTATACAAAAAACATATGTGGTGTGACATTAAGAGCTAGAATTAATTGTATGTTTTTTATAGATGACATTGTTCGACTTTATGCCCTCGATAATACATATTATAAACAATTTATCTTACAGTTAAATCACTATTAATGAAAGGCAAACACACACAAACTGTGATTTTAATAGAACTTTAAATTCATTGTAAATTATTTTATGTATATCAGTGATGCATAATCTTTTGATATGAAAACGTCAGTTACCCTTAAGTTTTGGTTTGCACAACCCGGAGTTTGTCTACATTTCTACAAATGTTTGTTTTCGATTTTATTTAGGAAAGTGGGCCACATTAAATTCACTGCAGGCAACAATGTATGTGCATCACTGTAATAATAATGTAACATTTGTATAGTTTGCATTATTAGCTTAATGGAGACCCGCTGCATGAAAGAGAATTCTTAGATTCAGATAATTAATGCTGTATTTGTTTTTGAATCAGAAGTAGACAGAAACGACAGTGGCCTTCCGTGGTTATGGACAGAGGGTAAGCCATAGACAAATAAGCACTGGTTTGTTATTCCTAGAGGCCATGGATGTGTGTTCATTAATTGCACGCATTTTAGTTACTAATATATATGCATGTATTACGCCACTCAACACTATATCCAAATATTAATTTACTGGAAGTTTGATGCTTTTATCAAAGTTTTACTTTAATTTACTGTATGTATATATTATATTTCTTAGGCCTAAACAAACATATTTATACAGGGTGACTTTTACTGGAAGTAAAATATTGAAGAGTGTTTTAGAAAAAATATGCAAGCACATAGATTTTTTTTTAAACATTATTTTAATATTACTACGGCCTACGTAGTCAGGTGGCAAAGCTGTCGATTAGTAAACCGAAGATCCCGGGTTCGAATACCGGCATCCAAAAGTAAATTTTATTTGATGATTTTGTGTTTTTCCGCAATTAACAATAATTTTTAGTAAACTTTTCGCACGTTCCAGAGTGGAAGATACTCTCGGTATCGCCCTGGTGTAAGACCACCATTCAAAATAGATAGGTTGCTTGAAATGGCTTTTGCCGTGTTTGGTGATCAGATCTGAATAGCCAGGTACTCCCCCACCTTCCCCTAACTTATCTTCTTTCCCTTCCCCATCTCCTTCCACTCCCCACTACCTTTCAGCCTCACAACATACCCCAATTTAGGGATGCCATAGTCTCACTGGTTCCAGAAGGTTGGGAGCAGTTGGGACTCTTGATACTCACATAAAAATTAAGAATATATATTTTTAAAAATATTTTTCATCAAGTACCAGTCACCTGTATATTGGTTTGAATTACAGAAATCGTACGATGCATTATTTGCCCATTCTATCAATTTTTATTTAGTTTAATTTAAATAAACAATATATATTAAGTTGTTTTTAAACATATTGTATCTGCCTTAATTTATAAATGTATGTTTTCACAGATGTATACTTGTGTTGATGTTGACATCGCGTTTGGGTCCCACCCAGGCGTAGTGTGTTCAATTCCTCGGCTGGCTAAGTCCTCCATCACAACACAAGCAACATTTTCAGCTTACTGTGGTGTTAATATGAGATTTTCAAATATTGTCAGGTTATTCGTAACCCGGGAATGTTTGGCTTTCTTTTTAAAAAAATAAGTTTTTTTTACCTTTGCCATTCTTTTTAAAAAAATAAGTTTTTTTTACCTTTGCCATTCATCATCACTATCTCGTCTGTACGTTTTATTGTCTCTCTAATGTCATTGAAGTACAAAAAATTGTGAATATGATAATATTAATCAACATCACTCACAATAACAATGCTTCCTGTCATTGATGGATATTTTAGGAATATACCTCCTTAACTCGAGCGATAGCTACCCAAATTTGGGTAGCACCATTAATGTCCTTGAGCGATAGCTACCCAAATTTGGGTAGCACCGCTAATTTCCTTGAGCGATAGCTACCTAAATTTGAGCAGCGGCGCTAATGTCCTTGAGCGATAGCTACCCAAATTTGAGCAGCACTGCTAATATCCTTGAGCGATAGCTACCCAAATTTGGGTAGCACCGCTAATGTCCTTGAGCGATAGCTACCCAAATTTGAGCAGCACCGCTAATATCCTTGAGCGATAGCTACCCAAATTTGAGTAGCAGCGCTAATGTCTTTGAGTGATAGCTACCCAAATTTGGGTAGAACCGCTAATGCTCTTGAGTGATAGTTAGCCAAATTCGAGTAGCTGCATGTAGGTGACTTTTATGAATTTATTGTTTTTTTTTGTAAAACATAAAAAATGGGTTAAACCGTGAAATATAAGTGGATTCATTGGCTTTAAATAATATAGAAAAAAATTCGAATTGACATAAAAAACTAATGAAACAGAAATTAATAACTTTAGTCCGCCTCAGCACAGATCACCCTAGTGAGAAGTGAGGAGGACTAAGAAATACAATTACCATACATATATTTAACATCATATTTTGTATGTACAATGTTTAAATACTATATTAAAAATAAAAAATTTAAAAATCATATGTCCGTATTGGCATACGGACGTATGATTTTTGGAATAAGCGCAGCCGAATCTAAAACTGGAAAACTCTCGGGGCTTTTTTTAAATACATTGTCTGATTTTCAATTGCACTGAAATTTAATTTTTACACTTAAATACTGATTCAGTGTTTTAACTTTTGCACACTTTACACAATGCACAGGAAAGAACTTTGCTTTATGGGTGGCTAATTAATCAATGATCTATTTATTTTTCTTCTTGCAATCATGAAGATGGTATTCCATTTTAAGGACTCGTCTATTTTTTAAAACCAATGTTTTAATTTAAATATAATTTGAGCCGCGTTCACAGTGGAGTACAAAAGCAACCCGGTGTCTTTTTCTAGTTATTGACAGCCTCTGTTGATGAGATGCTGGGTTGTTTTTACTCCCTTTCGAATGCAGCTTAATTTTCATTAAAAAGCCTCTAAATATTATTTTAACCTGTTCACATGAGAAGAAAATTGACGATCATACTTTTAAGCATGGTGGTCATTGTTTGCCATTTTGATACTTTTAAAATGTGTATTAAAAGTCCATAAAGATTTAATTTGAATACTGACATTCATTGAAGCTAAAATTCTGTAGCTCAATTCAGACTCTAGCAAGTTTAGAAGCCACTCCAAGCAAAATCACTGGGCCTAGTTAATTTTGCTGTTGTGAACACTCCTTTCAAATTGTATTAAAAATCTGGTAGATGAAAATAATGCTCGTGTGAATAGGGCTTTAATTAGCAAATCTTTTTTATTTCTATGTATTGGCTTTTGCTAATTTATAATCATCAACTGATTACTTTGTAGAAATTTACTTTTCAGTTATTCAAAGTATGTATGTACGTCATTGAAATTACTTTTTTTTTATCTAAGTTATTTCGACGGTCATGAAGAATAATGTCCAATGTGCAAATTTGTAGTTTTGCAGTTGAGCTGTTTAAAGTATCATTTCTGAACTTTTACTGTTGAGATCAACAAATATAGTGTTGTTTGATATTTTGCATTAATCCCTATTTATTTTATTGGAGAAATATGTTATTGAAAACAGCAAAAATGCAGAAACGAAATTTTAAAAGGCTCTACTGCAAAACTACAAATTTGAACTTCCTACATTGTTGATTTTAAAGTGGGTATTGCCAAATAACACTTACCAAATATTCAGGGATTGTGACCACTTATATAAATTAAAGTGTGTATTTTACCCCTTTTGCCATGGGTGACCAGATTTGAAAAGCCAGGTTTTATTCCTTTATCCTTTCTTCTTGCTCGAAATATATATAATAAGTGTGCCTTAGACCCACTGGTTTCGTTCAGTTGGGGTCTTTTGTGTAGTGACAATATAACGAACGAAAGTTGCTAATACTTTGAACAGCACACTTAATAATATTTTCTCTTGTTAATCAATTTTATCCTCAAAATCCCCTTTTCAGATTTATACATTTATACAATGTCTTTTTATTTATTATACAAGCAATAATTGTTCGCCTGAAACACTCATCCACATTGAAAAATCTCCTGATAAAAGATACATGACGCCAACGTCCAGTTCAGCCAACGGGACGTTGGCGTCATGTATCTTTTATCAGGAGATTTTTCAATGTGGATGAGTGTTTCAGGCGAACAATTATTGCTTGTATAATAATTGTTACCCTTTGTGCTATGCATAAAAAATCTTGTCTTAAAAACATTAGTTTACCAAAAAATAATAATCTTTTTATTTAAATAATGTGTGCAAACTGTTGTCTTTTAAATAACATTAATTGTCCCCTTTAATAATTATTAATACATTTCTGGCAGGTATGTTTTGGCGAAAATAAATGTCCTGCGCGAATTTCTTTAATTTCTTTTAAATCGCTATATCTTCGAATATATTTTAATAAAAATTTCTATGTAGTATTTCTACTCAGCACTTCATACCCAAGCTATAAAAGTATTAAACGAAAATCGAATATTATTTTAAATGCAACTCGATTAAACTTGTAATGTGTTTATTACGGTCCGCCTATCGATATTTGCCCATACCTGCTTTCTTTAAATATGCCAGACATCTCTCGCTCGCTTGCACATAGGAGTTGAGTGGAGCAGATCAGAGATAGAGATTCTAATCGGGTTTCACGGTCATAAAAACCCCCATTCCAGGAATTGAATTATTACAATAACAAAATATGTTATCTAAATAATATACTATCCTTTTGTTGAAATACCGATGTAAACGAAAGGCACAAAGATAAATATAAAAAGAAGACTTGCATTACGATTCGATAATTATGTGTACATAGTTGGGACCTTTACAAAGAGATTGGTATGTAATATTCATATAAAAACATTGAATAATTCCATCTTTTCTGCCATTGAAATGAGGCCGGTGCAAAAGGTAGAAGTACCCTTCCCGGCCTTAAGCATCAATCGACCGAACGGGTAGAACTAACATTCCCGGCCAAAGTGTGTTAAAAGAAATTAGTGATTTCACTGATAGCTTTGCTTCGCCTTAAATGTTTGACAATACATAATATCATAAAAATACCTATTTTCATAAATGCATCTGCCGCTAGTAGACAGGCCTTTTATACCATTTTATTGCAAGTAGAATACATAAACCTTTTCCATGCTGATCTTTTTCTATTTCACTGTTTGAATAAACCACTCGAGCAAAAGCAAATTTGGGTAGGTGATTTTTATGAATTATTCCTATAAATATGGGATACACAGTTAGCAGTTAATGTATTTCCATATTAATATTTGGAGGTATGATATTAATTAAATTGAATGGCCGAATCGAAAACTGAACACCTGGAAATATCTTTTTAATAGTTTTTTTTTACATTAGCTCCACACAGGTGCCCCTGAGAAAAAAAAACCCTCAAAGCCTATGTCATCTTTGGCGATGCTGTGTGGAGGTTTTTTTCAGGGAGAGGAAAGGGAAGAATTTCTGGGAAGGAAAAGTGAACTAGTCACCAAACATAGCAGAGTGGTTATTAATATTCTTTCAATAAATAATGAATTATTTTTCTTGTAGAAATGTGGCTGAGGAATCCTTTGCCGACTTGTACAAGGTGGAGGGCCTGCGGGGGATCTACATCGCCTCGAAGGTGGTGACCAAGCCGTCGGGGGTGAACATTGGCCCCGAGCACCTCATGTCCTATATCTCCTTCGACCACGGTAACACGTGGGGGCCCATCAAGCCCCCCAAGCAGGACGACGAGGGCCAGCCCATCAACTGCGTGCTTGTGGATGATTGCAGTCTGCATCTCAGCCAGAAGTTCAGCCAACTCTACCCCGTCACGAGGTTATATTTTATATTATTGTTCCCGATACATTCTGATGGCAGTATGCTACACTAGCGCTTCCTAGCAGCAGGAGTTGTGAGGCTTGGTTTACTTTTATACATTTTAATTACGGATTTTATGCGTGATTATGAGAGTAAATACTGCCAATGTTTACTGGAGTTGGACATATTATTATTGTTTTAGAGTATCTGGCACCCCTTTCATCGTTATATTTCCACAAGCAAAATACACAGATTTTTAGCAGTAAAAATTGAGATATGATTTATTTTCTAAATTTTTATATATGGAAATATGATAGCTCTTTTTTAATGATAAAACCAACTTTTCTACTCGGCTTCACCCGAGATATGATAAAAACATTTAAACAAACAATATGGGCTATTTTTACAGATGATATTTATACAATATTAGAATTCTAGCGCAGACCTGTGAAAAGTCACAGGATATTATAATTTGTAAGATTTGTGAAGCTGAAATTATTTGTAAGAATATATATTTAATGCCTTTTAAAAGAAGACCTTTGGAATGTTAGTAAACTTAAAAATTATCTGACTTCTGTCAAAAATTTAGACAAAAGAAATACACATTTAAATAAGCATTATTAATTAATTAAATAATACTGGTCTGATATGATTTATACTTATCAGTTCCAATTATGAAAATTAAAAGTTTTTTGATATTTTATGCATTATGCACAAATACAATTACAAGTAACGCAGAGACAATCGAAATTATGATAACGCATTGCTCGTGATGGAAAATGTCATGCAAATTTTAAAATGCCAGAGCTCACTATTTATTTGTCTCATAAACTCGAGACTTTTGAATAAGTGTTGAGTTTGTTTATGTGACTAATCAAATTGCATTAGGATTTAGGGCCAAATTGCTTTTGCACTTTTGCACTCTGTAAAATAAACATAATACATTTCAGATCCGCCACAATAATGAGTTCCAAATCTGCACCCGGCATCATTATGGCCACCGGAGTGGTGGGCAAGTCCCTTAAGGGCCACCCGGGGATGTTCATTAGCCGCGACGCTGGCCTCACCTGGAAGCAGGTCCTCAAGGACTACTACTTCTTCAACTATGGAGACCACGGGGGCGCCCTGGTGGCCGTTAGGTACTTCAAGACCCGTGGCGAGACCAGGGAGCTGCTGTACTCAACCGACGAGGGGGAGAAGTGGCTGACACATGAGTAAGTCAACGCAATACAGTTAACCCCTCAGACTGGTTTGTTCACTTTTGGGAACGGCTCACATGGTCTCGTAGAAATCATTGCATCTCCCTTACTGTCATGGTGAGAATTACAAACTAAACGGTGCTAGAAAGAGAAATCACCACGCTTTATGGTAATAAAATTTGAAAGCGTTTATCATCATCTTTCAAAAACAGATTTTAGTTTTTGGATACATTCAGAAATATTCCATTTATTTGGATTTTATTGCACTCGGAACTCCAACAGAATATACCAAAGACCTGAGAGTTTGTAAGGCTGCCGTTGAAAAAATTTAGGCACATCTTTTGTTAATACATAATAATTCTGTATGATTTGAGATTTTCACAAAAGTATTATATAGATTTGTGCTTATGTCTGAAGCACACATTTCACCACAAGCTTAAATTACACATCTGCCCTGATGATGGACACTGCAATGCTGTCCAAAACGTTGGCTAAAGAAGGAGGTAGCGCAACACGGCATAATACCCCAAAAACAAATCTCTACAATAATTCAATCATCATATATTATGTTTCTTTGTTTCAGTTTCCACGAGAATGATCTGAAAGTCTATGGTTTGATGACCGAACCCGGAGAGAACACAACTGTTTTCACAATGTTTGGATCCGCCAAGGGACACCATCAGTGGGTCATCATCAAAGTCGACCTCTACAACGCTTTCTCCTACAACTGCACTTGGGACGATTACAAATACTGGTCTCCTTCATCCACCGATGTTGGATCCAAAGTGCCCTGTATCCTCGGTGTCACCGACACCTATCAGAGAAGGATCCCCCATGCCAACTGTTACAATGGCAAGAACCTCGACAAACCTCTGAAGCAAGAAATCTGCCAGTGTGATCGCCAAGATTTTGAATGCGATTTTGGATTTGTGGCAACGGCGCATCCTTCCCATTGTATACGCAACAAAACCTTGACCAAGTTTGATCCCTACTCTGTCCCTGCAACCTGCAAATCTGGAGACTTTTACAACAGGACAAAGGGATACAGGAAGATTGATGGGGATATGTGCACCGATGGATTCGGCTACAATTATTTACCTGACGTCATTCCTTGCCCTATGAACGAAACTACGGAATTCCTCATCTTTGCCCAGCGTGGAAGAATCGCAAGAATCAACTTACTTGATAACAAACTAGACGTTTTCCCCATCAAAGGACTTAAAAATGTTATCGCTATCGAATTTGATGTTCGAAACAATTGTCTTTACTGGGCAGATATCGTATCCGACGTGATAGGCAGACAGTGTCTGAGCAATGGAAGCTATGTTCCCGATATCATTGTCAAAACAGATATTGCTAGCATCGAAGGAATGTCGTTGGATTGGATATCAAACGTTCTTTTCTTCGTGGATGGAATGAGGTCCAAGATAGAGGCTGTGAGGACTGATCTCAGCAGTGAAGGCAGAATGAGGCGTACAATTTTAGGACCTAGTGTATTGACCAAGCCGAGAGGAATCGCAGTTCACCCGACTGCCGGGTACTTGTTCTGGACAGACTGGGCTTCCAGCAGTCCATCTATATCTCGCTCAAACCTCGATGGTACCGACGTGCAGAGGCTCTTCACTAAACCTATTGTAGAGTGGCCTAACGGAATCACCATCGACCATATCGCCGAGAGGATCTACTGGGTGGACGCCATGGACGATTATATCGCAAGCTCCGACCTGAACGGCAAGCTGTTTAAGAAGATTTTAGCCAACGATGAGAAGGTATCACATCCGTTTGCCGTGGCCGTATTCAAAGACACAATGTACTGGGATGACTGGAAGGCAAAGGCAATCTTCTCCGCTGATAAGGACCATGGAATTCTGATAAACACGATACAAGATCAACTGGCAGACTTGATGGATTTGAAGGTTTTCTCTCATTCTGTGCAAGTTGGAACTAATGCTTGTGCGGACAAGGGAAACACTTGCCAGGCTCTGTGCTTGGGAATGCCTCGAGGAAACTCCTCCTGCTTGTGCCCCGACGGCCTGACCATGAAGGATGGCAAATGCACCTGCCCCGGAGGCAAGATGCCCTTCAGCAACATGACCTGTCCTAAGGAATTTAACTCTTGCAGTGCTGTGAGTTACATTTCTAATAACAAAATCCTATATTAATAGTATCCACAAACAAGTTCTCATGCTTAAGAAGTTTATTTTTTCCCTCTGTTGGAAAACCTTATAAGAGAATTTCACTGTATTAGCAATTTTTTTATTAGACTTTTGTTCTGCTACAGGGTCAGTTCTCCTGCAGCAATGGCATCTGCATCCCAGCGAACTGGCAGTGTGACGGAGACAATGACTGTGGCGACTCCTCGGACGAGCAGGGATGCACCACGGTTACGTGCCAGCCTCAGATGTTGCTCTGCGACACCAACAAGTGCATTCCGCATTACTACAAGTAAGAAATCCACAACAAACTCCTACATTTAAAACTAACTGCATATAATGATGTGGATCCGTGACAAAATAGAACATTGAAGAAAGTGAGGAGAAAAAAAACACAATTAACCTAACCTAACCTAAACTGTTTTTTCACTTTTCTGTTTTATCCGATTACCAAATAATTAATGTATATTATAAATAATTCCTCCAGAAAGTCTTGAACGGTGAGAACTTGAAATTTGAGCAGCCTTTTCTCTGGAATTCTAGGTTAATGCATCTTTTTTCATCTGACAACATTTCATCATAAGCTATGGAGTTTAAAATATTCCGGCAGTTGCTACTTGTAATGTATATTATGTTGAAAAACTGAAGAGTTAAATATAAATTCGATTTCCACTTTTTAATGGATTAAATCATTATTTTATATTTAAAGTTATCCTTGAATAATTTTATATTTGTACCAGTTCTTTATCAAGACAGATAATCTGGCATAAAATTTTTACCGCAATTATATGCTTGGATTTTATTATTTTACCTCCATATGTTTTTCTTTTGCCGAGTTAATATTTGCTCCATCAAAACAATATTTCATGAAAAGCTGTTTTTTTTGACATAATATTTAACACGTAATAAAATTCTTGTACAAACGAATATTGTTGAATCAGCTGATTTTATATTATTTATATTTACATTTTATTTTGCTCGGGATTATATATGAAAAATACATCTTTTGCACGGGTGATACGTTCCATAGAATTTAACGCTTTGCCGGCTGCAGTCTGCTAGCGATTTTACCGTTCCCTTAGTGTTGCCACTGTAATGAACATTTTAGTTTCTAATTTAATAAATTTCTACATTTAAATGCCAAGTGTGTTCTACTATCCAACAGACTCTAATATCGGGGTTCTACATAGACCCAAGTAAATGTGGCTTCCAAGATAAGCAGATTCTTTAATAGTGACCGGCTTCTAAACCTATACAAATCTCAAGTGCGCCCAATAATTGAATTTGCGAGCCACCTTTGGGCTGGAGTCCCACAATACTTGATAAACCTACTGATTGATTCTGTGCAAACTAGGGCAGTCAGTCTGATTGACAATTCATTGATAACAGACCGACTGCCATTTCTAAAGCACAAATGCAATGTGGGCATGCTGAGTTACAGCATTGATCACAAATTATTATAAGCATTAATTACTCGCCTAAAATATCCAGACAATTTGAAAATATCTCCTGAGTAAAAATAAATGCCGCCCATTCCCAACCTGCCCATATAGAAGTACTTGTACATATTGAATTATTTGGCGGGTTGGGAATAAGCCGACGTAGCTCAGTGATCCAGAGCACCTGGCCGGACATCAGAAGGTGCGGGTTTAATTCCCATCGGCGGCATTTATTTTTACTCAGGAGATATTTTAAATTTCTATGGATATTTCAGGCAAGTAATTAATGCTTATAATAATTTGTTATCCTTTTTGCTATGCATAAAAACCTTGTCCTAGTTTATCATTAAAAAAGCTTTGATCTCATTGCGTGTGCATGATACTTGATGTACACAAGCGGAACAACCGTTCATAGTTGATGTTGGCTTCATAAGAACGGGCCCCTTCTTCGACTCGTTTTTTTGTAATACAGCTTGTGCGTGGAATATGGCTACCGGCATCTGTTTTTCCCCATATAATCCAGGCATCTTCAAGACCCACATTAATAAATGCCTTCCTACAGCCCCTACTATCCGCCATACAACTCTGGTGGTGACATAGCTCCCCTGCCTTTACACTGTACAGACAGGGGCGCTCTTGAAGTGTCACTAAATCAAATCAACTCTATGATTCGTTTTTTTATTCAGATGCGACCATGACAAAGACTGCGTGGACGGCACGGACGAGATAGGCTGCGTCTACTACAACTGCACAGCGGAAGAGTTCAAGTGCGCCAATGACAAGTGCATCCCCAGCAAGTGGCGGTGTGACGGAGAAGACGACTGCAGAGATGGCTCCGATGAACTCAACTGCAAGGTAGTACGTAGTCACAGCTCTGTGTTTCCTCCCTTCTACAACATGTTCACTACTTCCTCTCCTGAAAAAGACCCTCCACACAGCATGTGATATTATTTGAGGGAAATTATTTTCCTCAGGACCTCCTGTGTGTAGTTAATGTAAAAAAAAGAAGTTGCATACTAGACCCATCGAGAACTCGTACAGACGTTATCGACGATCGTCCTCTTTCTTCTCACGCGTCTTGTATGTAAACATAAAAGAAGAAGATACTAAAATGATAACGTCACAAACAACCTCTCGCTGGGACTAGCGTATGTAGTCTTCTTATTATTTCATTTTGTTTATGGATTACACATCTGCCCTGATAATGGACACTGCAATGCTGTCCGAAACGTTGGCTAAAGAAGGAAGTAGCACAACACGGCATAATACCCCAAAAACAAATCACTATAACTTAAATTTATTTTTGTATTTATAAGTTTTCATATTTCGTATTTAAGTTGCCAACTTTTAATTCTATTTCTATATTCGTGGTGCCAGATAATTGATGACAATCACAATACAAATACTTCTACTCAAATAAGTGTGAGTATACTCTCCTACCTTCCTCTTCTCCATCTCCTTCCCCTCCCCGCTACCTTCAGCCTCACAACATCAGCTCCAGATGGTTGGGACCCTTATTCACATAACTCGTTCCCAAAAGCCTTGCATTAACTTCTCAATACGGGAATTTTTCCACCAGGAATCGCACCCACCGACATGCAAAGCCCTGGAATTCCGCTGCCCCACTAACGGCGTGTGCATCCCCAAGTCCTGGACGTGTGACGGAGAGCACGACTGCCCCGACGCGGCCGACGAGCTCAAGTCCCTCTGCAAGGACTCCAAGTGCATGGACTGGATGTTCAAATGCCCCGGCAACGGGAAATGTCTCTACACCTCATGGGTGAGTCAATTTACTTACATTATCAATTATGCAACCCATAGAGAATATTGACTTTCTTGATTGATGCTTTCGTACTGTTTCTCTTTGAGTTGTCAGTTCTAGAATCACCCTGTCAATGTTGTCAAGCGCAGGATCGGAAGATGCTTTTTGATTATTCATCGTCCCAGGATGATGACTCCAGTTTTCAATGAATGATCGAGCGGATCCATCAGTCGCTAGTCAAAAGGAATGCCCACTGCTCTGGGATGTTAAACAAGGAATTTAGAGCTCTTTAATTTTGAACTTCGCGGGTTTTGCGATCTGATCACAGGTGTTGCAACTGATGTGTCCCAAAAAAACCAGAGTTGGCAATCTAACCAATGCACAATGATTAATGAGTAAATACTGGAGGTGTCACACACCGAAACCATATGTATAAATTAAGTAGAAGGTTCCACACACCGTATTACAAATCCTTTATGTAACAAATGTGTTTATACACGGTGTCCGGAAACTCGTAGTACAAGCAGAAAACTGGTGAACCTACATCACATAGAGAACCCAAATAAACATAAAGATTTTCTATTTAAGCATTTTTAAATTTAAAATTTAAAAAAATATATATTTAAAAAAAAATTCGGCTTCTTTAGGGTTAAATTTTTTCAGAAACGCGGAAATGTCACGATGACAGATGACAGATACTATTCTAAAATTATTTATAAGTTGCTAAATCTAATCTCTTTTCGTGTACATAGTTTATTTATTTTCATCTCTAATTTCACCTCTTCTAAGCATTACAATTATGGTTAATTAGCGTACCTGTTTAGTTTGATAGCAGCCAGTCATCTCGTTGTTTTCCAAGGCAAAAACACAACACAAACATTGTCGCCAATTTTTCAACTTTATCACAATTAATAATCAAGGACATTGGAGGTTACCCACCACATTCCCGCCATGGTATAAATAACAGATGGTTACTCCTTCAAGGCTCACGCAAGGACTCTGATTTCTTTGAAAGAACGAATCTACATTTAATTTTGAACGAATCTAGACCTCCAGTGTCCCTGATTATTAGCGTATTAGATTATTAACAGGTATTTCACACACTTATTATTAACAAAGGTATTTATTTCACACGCACAGCTAGTCCACACACTTCTAAGCAAAACTTACAAAAACACATCACAAAAACTGTTCAAAAATGATCACCATTATCTAAACGCAATAATACCAAGTATGTAAGGTCATTTATTTACACAGGTAAATACAAAACACTTCACAAAAATTGTTCAAAGTTATCATCATTACATTCTAAGCACAGTTGGGCCCGTCGAATTATTGATTGTTGAACTCTTCGAATAATATATTGGTTAATTTTCAGCTGGTCAAAAGCGTCAATGATACGCAATCTTAAAGTATCAATATCTATAGACTTTGCTTTTAATATAACTCCACGTAAAAAAGTCCATTGGTGTCAGATCCGGTGACCTTGCTGGCCATGCGACAGGTCCAGCACGTCCTATCCACCGACCTCCGAACTCTTCATTTAGATATCTTCGAACTTGAAGCCCAAAATGTGGTGGAGCACCATCTTGCTGGAACCACAAATTCCTTATGGTTATTAAAGGAATATCTTCAAGAAGTTCCTGCAGTTCGGTCTGTAAAAAACGCAAATAAAGTTCTGAACTCATTCTTGCTGGAAGAAAACACGGCCCCAGCACCCTATCGCCAATCAACCCACCCCACACGTTTAAAGACCACCGGTGTTGGAAATGTCTTGGCCGCTTTGCATGAGGATTGACATGTGCCCACTGGTGTTCATTTCGAGAGTTGAACATGCCATCTCGACTGAAGGTTGACTCGTCTGTCCACAGAATATGTTCGATAAATGCCACATTTTGTCTCTCCATCTCAATAATCCATTCACAAAATTCTCTCCTATGGATATTATCTATTGGCAATAGCGCCTGGACGCAACGGTAATGATACAGATGTTGTCCATCATTCTTGAGGGTATTCCAGACTACCTGGTGTCGAATATTTAATTCTCTCCCAACGGATCGAACGCTTCGTCCTGGCTGTTGATTAAAACTTCTTAATATGTTTTCTTCCATGCGTGGATTACGTAATGCTGGACGTCCAGTATCAGCCATATTCGGCCGCATATTTCCCGTAAGGTGTAGTCTTCGCGCCAAACCATCAATAACCCTTCGATCTGGGCGTCTCCTATGTGGGAATCTCTCCATGTATTCGATGGCAGCTCTGGTCGAGTTTCCGTTTGCGCGACCTAAACACATCAGCATATCGTAATATTCGGCGTTACTGTATTCCATTTTAAACCACAATAATAATTAAAATTTTCAACAAACGAGTAACTCACACTTTTTTTAACATATCAAAATAACACATACTTTGATTTAATGTTTGTTAATTAATCTGAAAACAAAAAAAGGGTTAATTATAGCTTGTTGACACAACCACTTCACAATAGCGTTATCAGCAAACTGAAGCCCCGACAAATAAAATCTCCTCGCGAACATCTTGTCGCGTGGGTGGTCCAACACCGGACGTAGCCATTGTCTTGTCTTCAGCCCATCAGTAATACGGGTATAAGTCCAAAATTTGAAGAAATTAGTTTTTTTTTTCAATGTTAAAAAACTAAAATTCCGCCTAATTAGTATTTACCTAACAAGCATGCATTGCGTGCATTGTGATTGAAATTTAATAGCTTGATTTTTTTTACATTAAAATCTCTAATCGCGCGGGCGTTTTTTTTTAATGTTTTTTTTTTTTTTTTTTTTTTTTTAACATTATTTCTGGCTTTCACCCTTCAAGGGTGTTCTTGGCCATCATTTAAAATTATTGAGAAATGAAAGGTGAATTTAAATATTAATTTTATTTAAATGGGCAAATTTCAAAATTATAATGAAAATTGGAGTCTAAAAAATTAAAATTCCGCCTAATTAGTATTTACCTAATAAGAATGCATTGCGTGCATTGTGATTGAAATTTAATAGCTTGATTTTTTTTACATTAAAATCTCTAATCGCGCGGGCGTTTTTTTTAATGTTAAAAAACTAAAATTCCGCCTAATTAGTATTTACCTAACAAGCATGCATTGCGTGCGTTAATTAAAATTTATTAGCTTGAATTTTTTTTTTACATTAAAATTTTATTTTTATAAGTGAAATATTTCTGCGATGTTGAGCGGCTACGCTAAGTTTGTGTGACATGATTTATGATACAAAAGAAAGTGCCTCCTGCTCGCGTCAAGGCAAGAAAAACATCCCAGTTTTCAAGTAGTTTAACGGCTACGCTAGGTTTGTGTGACATGGTTTTTGATACAAAAGTGAATGTATTAAAAAATAATTACCGAAATTAAAAACATGTTGTTTTACGTCATTTTATTTCCAAAACTTGATAATTTAGTACTTACCTAATTTTCCAGACTTCGTAGTATCTTCAAAATCTTCTAGCTGTTCGTTATACATTCAAGTGTATCAGGAATACCAACATACCAAAGTGACAGCGAATGAGCTAATGGCGTACAATCTCACAAGACGAAAGCTAATTTTAACTTTACGTAATTGAAATTTAGAATGAAATATTTTCCACTTCCCCAATGCAAATAGTTGTCTTTTAATGTAATTAAGGTGAATCAAAAGATTTTTTAATAAAAAAGTGCGTATTAACCATTGACAGCGATCTCTAAAAATTACCGTAAATTATCATGTTTATCATATCTTTATTATTTTAATTAGGTACAGATCTGACAATGAGATCCATGAGAAAACCATATTATGTCTTAAATTTGCAATAGCATGTGCGCGACAAATGGACGAATAACTCAATATTACGCCAACCGATTTCGATGATTCTTTTTTGAAGTAAAACTTCTTTACGCACGCTCGACACTTAGTGGGTAAGCTGGTGAATGCGTTACGAAAAGTGGTGATTGTTACGAAAAATGTCTTGCGAAAGGTAATCGATGCGAACGGTAATCGATGCGATCACTAATAATAAAAAAAAAACAAAAATTTTAACAAAACAAAAAACGACTTCAAAAATGAAATAAAAAGTAAAAAAATAATTTCGCATTCTTCCACAACTTATTAAGTTTGGCTCTCCTGAACATTTATCTTTTTGGACTTGCATCCGTATGCTTCTCGGGTACAGAATTTGTTGAAGAATGTGAAATTTGATACGGATGTGCGATCTGCTTCGTGTTATTTTATGGAAACTATAGTTCGTCTCTCTTTCACGTGTTTCTTGAACCGAGCAAATAGAGACAGCTATAATTTTGTCATATTTTGATGATAGCTACGTCTGTCGGCCTCCTAACAGCTGACGAAATGTTTTTAACCGTGAAGCGACCGAATATTTTATTATTACAAAGAATTAAATGATGGGCGATTTCAAAATTATGCTTTAAATCCTCAATTCTTTGTTTGTTTTTCTTTTAAATAGTTTTAATTAGTTAGGTACTTTGATCGTCACTAATAATTCACAAGAATTTGACCAAAAAAAAAAATCAACTTCTGACTCGATTTACTCGAAAACGAAAGCTCAAATCAAAAAAAGTTATAACACAAAATCGACTCCAAATGTGATGTAGATTCCCCAGTTTCCCGCTTGTACTACGAGTTTCCGGACACCTTGTATATTTATAAAAAAATTATGTATTTTTTCCAGAATAGCTACTTACATTCAGAGAAATGTTTTTTTTTTCTGTTATAGAAAATATTATTGAGTTGTATTATATTTTTCAGTTAAATAAGCGATTTTCTGTAAATAAATACGCTACTATGACAGTTGACATGGAAAATTGCGAAAATTTTAACCCATTATGCTTCCAGGAGCTTTGGTTACCATTAAAATTACGTATGATTGGTCCTCCCATTGGCACTGAACCGGTTAAACATGTTTTCAAGTGCCGAAGCGACAAGCTAAAATATACAGATACATTATTTCTTTGCCAAGCGAATAAAATATATTTTAATATTCTAGCTGCATTTTTCAAAATATCATAGAATCGGCAAGTGCTGTCGGTCAGATATAAGAAAATCCGCGGTGGATTTTTTAGCAGACTGTAAGGGTTGAGCATAAAAATTTCTAATATGTGAAATTAAGTAACACGAGTCTTAATTATATAATTGTAACATTCTGTAGGTGTGTGACGGCGAAGACGACTGTGATGACGGCCTCATGTCCGACGAGCAAAACTGCTCCAACTCCACGGACCTCACCCCGCTGCCCGCCTTCAACTTCCCCACCACCAACCAGTGCCACAACTGGATGTACCTGTGCAACAACTCCCGCTGCATCCCCTACTGGTGGAAGTGCGACGGCGTCAACGACTGCGGCGACAACTCGGATGAGCTGGGCTGTGGAAACACCACCTTTGTCACGCCGCCCGAGGACAAGGAGAAGCGACCCAACGCAGGGAACGGCATAGATCTGCCCACCACTTGCAAGAAGAATCACTATATGTGCGCTAACGGTTAGTGGTTTTTTAAAATATTCATTTATTTTTACGTAAATTATCAACTAGTAGTTCTATAAACAGTTCCTTAAAAATATGTTTCTAATTTTCTCTTATTTAATATATCAAAACTAAAATTTCCTCTGAAATCACACTCTGGTACTCAAATACCTATCTGCTTAATTGTAAACAATGTAACATTTTTGTATTTCAAATGAAGAACTATACAATTAGGACGGGTTGTTTCGGAGAATTTGAACAATTCATCAAATTTCAACATTCATTTTCAAGCTCTGTGAAAGATTTTTTCAAGTTCTGTTTTTATTTCAGTTCTTTCAAGCAACTAGCCAATAATGATATAATAACACAACTTGAATAGAACTTTCACAGAACCCGGAAATGAACGTTGAAATTTGATGAATTCTTCAAATTCTCCGAAGCAACCCTTCCTTAGTCTAAAGAAACTAAGTCAATGACAATTCAGGCAGGTACCACTATTTTTATTTTTCCGATTTGACTGCTCGTTGAAGGATCCACACTCTTGTGAATTCTGGCAGGGTAAAAAAACTGTATCCAACACTGCTACCATCTTGAAATGGAAACGGAATGTACAAACAAATTTACAGAGAGACGCAATGCAAAACGGTCAAGTTAAAACACGACTCTGCTACACTCGGTCAACAAAGAATATGTGTACGGCAATATGAACCACCCATGAACACCCTTTATAGTTGCCCCCTGAATCTCATAAATTGTATTAATTTCGGTTTAGGCGATTGCATACCGGCTGCGTGGGTGTGCGACGGCGCAGCAGACTGCGAGGGCGGGGAGGACGAGCTGACCTGCGAGGGCGGTCCCACCGGACACTGCAAGGAGTTCCGTTGCCGTCAGGACGGCGCCTGCATCACCTTGCGTGCCGTGTGCGACGGGAAGGTAGACTGCGCCGATGGCAGCGACGAACTCGGCTGTCAGGTCCTGGTTAGTCCTATAGATCTCCCTAGATTTACGAAAGGATTGATTTGAATCTTTTCAAAACATTCATTTGTTATCTTGTCTAAATGAAACTTATACAAAAATAAATTAATAACTTATAAAATAAATTAATAAAGTATGTCATCTTTGTGGATACTGTGTGGGAGGGTCTTCTTGGGAAGATGAGGGAATGAACATGTGTAGTATGGATTATCTATATGAATATATAAGTACATCAATTTCAATTTATAAGCATACCTTTTTGAAGTTTTTTCATTGAGTAGGGGAATATTTTGATAAAGCTATTTAAATTGACAGTATTACACACAGACATAGGAATTAATAGACGAGAAGATAATGGCGAGGGGTAAAATCAACTGTTGAAGAACGAAGGGAGTAAGGCTGACTGTGATTCGCCAATAAATCAATCTGACAGTAAATAGGCATCTCGCATTATAATATCACCATTTACTTCTTAAAAGTAAAATCTGCTTTTGAATGAATAGACATTTTTACATGGGAGCGCAAATTACTCACCACGTTATGAACAAATTTGCGAAGTCCAAATTCGGCAAAAAAATTCGGTTCTATTTTCAGAGTCGAATATTTCGTTTAAGTATTTAGTTAAGACACTTTTATAAATGTTCATAATTTACTTCCCAGCAACCAACCAGCTTTGTGTTTCGCGTCCAGACGTTTCTCGATGTGATAGTATATGTTTCTAAAACTGATCTATATTTTACGATGTGAATATGCTTAAAATAAAGTAAAATAATGCTTATATATGGAATGTAATACGACAATTGGGTTTATTCTCTTTTTCACATCTATTTTTACAAGTTTTCATAGTACAAGTCAACATTTTGCCGTGTTATTTCGTAAAATGAACCGATGATGCCTCGACCATAGTTCGCACAAGAATGATGACGTCACGTTTTCAAATTTCACTTGAGGCCATACGCGAGCACAGCCGGCTCCAATGGAACCGGTATGGGGAGTGGGGATAATACGCTTTAGGCAGGTCTACTAATATTCACTTAGGGCAGGTCTACTAATATTCATATGTCTATGGTATTACAGTATTTTGTCGGCTGAAAGAAAAAAATTATTTTGGCTTTTTTATTTTTATATTTTGTACCTACATACTGTATGGATCAAATTCAACAATATTTTTATTTAAATATGTGTTTTAAACAGTCATTTCCTGCACTATTTACGAGTATAATTTCGTAAATATTGTTATATATGTATGTAAAAGCCTATAAGCGTAAAATAAATAAATAAAGAAGAGTGTTTGTGGCAGGCGGCCTAGCTTTATTTATTCTACAAATCTATACTTTATTCTGAAATTGATGAAATTTTGCACACTTACTTTCTCTAAACAAGATGAAGGTTATGCGACATTTCAAAAAACCACCCCCATCAGCTTTTCCCACCCCTGGCAGAATTTTAATAATTCTTGATGATATTTTGCACACTTGACGGTCAAAATAAGAGGAAAGTTTCAGTATACACATAATGATAATGCATACTGATTTGTAGAAAAACAAGACGTCTGAGAAGACCAACATCAACAACAATGGGATCTGCGCCAACACGGAGTTTGCGTGCGACCACGGCAAGTGCATCTCTATGTCCCTCCGCTGCAACCACATCCAGGACTGTTACGACGGCACAGACGAGGCCAACTGCACGCAGCTTGATACTGAAGCCAACATGTGTCAGGTACTTGCCAATGCATTTCTGTTAGTTAAAAATAAACATAATTTTACTCTTAAAAATGAACATATAATATTACTATTAGAAATAAGCATCATTTTGCAAATATTTACATTTATAATGCAAACATAAAAAGTTTCAAAAATGGTTCACATTGGGTTTTTTCTTCTAAACACTGAACTAAAATAACTGATCTATGAAATTTTTTGAAATTCAAAAGCACAATTTGATATAGCGCCTTTACACGTTGGCCCAATGCATTGGACCAACCTTGGGGCCAAAGTGTGAACACCAATGTTGGCCGGTTAAAACCGGTCATGTCGTTTAGGTGGCAAATAGAAAATGGCTCATTTTAAATCATTGCACAAAATTTATTCGTCAACATAAAAATAAAATAAATGTACCTTCATCATTGTAATTTTTCATTTTATTAATCTTCTTTTTTTTAATGCGAATACCGCACAAGAGTCCCAACCAATGGCGGCTCATGACTTGTGAGTGTGACTAGAGTGCTAAGTTTGAAAAATTCGACATTATTGATGTTTTTATTTAGTCCAAAACAATTTTTTTTTTTCAAAAATTCTATTTTTTTTAATGAAGATTTCCAGGAAATTCCAGTTTTTTCAGCTACAACAACACCAATAATGCCAATTTTTTTAATATTAGAACACAAGGAGATATGCTGTCATGAGATTTCGTTACCAATACTTCTACACGCCTTCGTTTACACTAAAGTGTTCACCCTTCCAGACCAAGCATGAAACGTCTGAATTTTTTTGGCACTATTACAGAACATATTCCCGTGCCTACATGTCCCGACAGCTTGCACTATTAGCAATACATACTTACAAAGGATAATGATTGCAAGACACAAATCGGTAAAAAAATCGATATTTCAATCAAATCATTTGTTTACCTTTCATTTGATAAAAGTTCTTATTCTCAGAACAGATAAAAAGGAATAAGTGTGATCTGGACTCTGGTTGCGTTTAGCTATTTCAAGCAATGTTACGATGCTGAATGGTTTTGACGGGGCTTTACACAGAGTTTTTTGAAAATCAAATGTAGACAGTAATTTTTCTCGGTCTCGGAAATAAAAATGTAGATTTGTTTAAAAAAAACAAACTCTCGCTGGCACTCTCTTCTTTAAATATCTGGGGTTTAGAAATGCCTAGTTCAGTTTTGATAATTTGATTTGGGTACCAGAAAGTACTTTATAACGTCCCATATTTGAATGCATTAAATACCTATATCAGGTGCTCTAGATTGATAAAATAGTGTATGTTCACTAGTGAGTGAAGTAAAGATTGTGGGATCACAGAGCTGTAAATAACAAATAATTTTAATTCTTATCTAACTCTAAATCTTAAAAATAAATAGAAAACGCACCTAAAACACCCATGCAAAAAGTCTCGGATTTTTTATTACAGTTTAAAATGATATTGGCCAAAGTGAGACGAGCAAATGCATCAATCCATTTTTCTTTAATTTTTCCCTCCTTTGGAAATCTGAAATAATTTAGGATACTACGAGTATAATTTACGACATATAAAAACTGAGATATACAGGGTGTCTGGGGGATACTTTACCTAAATATGAAAACTGCACAAGAGTACTCCCAAAAAAAAATTGTATTATGAAATATCGATAGTCTGTCAATTATTATTAATCATCGTAATTAATAAATAATCACTCACGCAATAATCAACACAACTGCCTCCGCTGAATGCTGATTGCGAACTGGAGACAGGGTCAACGTTTGAATGCTGTTAGGACGTTGGCGCCAAGATCCTTTGACGTGTGCATGAAAACCGACAATAATCAGGTTGACTGGCCAACGTTGGCGGTCAACGTATGCAACGGTCAAGTCGCTATGTACACTGGCCATCCCATAAACCAACATGTACACTTTTTTAATCGAATTTAATAACATAATTATTAAGTTCTGCAAGTTTTTTTTGTTTTTGTTTTTGTTATTGTTACAGCTGTTTCGGCTTTCAAGGCTATTCTCAAACTGTCAACAGTTTGAAATATTATTAAATTTGATTTTAATTAAATTTTTTTTAAATTAAATGGAGTTCTACGAATTAAATACAAAAACAATAAATAAACAACGTGTTCACGTCTATTACACAATAATTGTAGTATAAAAATTACTGCCACCTCACTTTTTTGTCTTTTCAAAAATAACTAGTAAAAAATTCACAAATTTTTCTCAAATTACGGTCGGAACCTTTGGTTTCATAGAGGTGTACCCTTTATTTCTTCTGTGGTTAACTTCTGGATTTTAATGCAAATTGTAGTGTTTTCTCTTTCTAAACACGGTTATGTTTAGATCATATTACTCACTGTAAGGGAGGCACAATGATTTCTACGAGACCATATGAACTGTTTGTTCACATAACCGAACAAATTAACCCGAGGGATTAGGGATGTTTTAATATATTTTGAAAATACTGTGAAGCTAGCCAGAGTGAACAGAGAGATGCAAGTTTCGCAAAGTATTTACCTACTAACAGTGAGAAGAACTGTAGCATTGGCTAGATAATATTATAGGTATGTAGTAATCTGCTATTGTTTAGGTGAACTCTCTAAACGTGGACAGCTCGGCCATCAACTCCACCACCATAACCCTGTACTGGCGGGTGACCCCGTCCAGCGTGGTCCGCCTCCAGTATTTGCCGTCGATGGCGGAGACGACCGGCCCAAAGGCCAACGTCTGGAGAAACGCCAGCTCCTGGATCGAGGAGCAGGTCTACATGTTCACCAACCTGAAGCCATACACTGAATACAACATGACGGTGTATGTGCGCACGGTCAAGACCGCCGAAAAGGATGGCTACCCGCCCAATCAACATCTGGTGGCAAGAACTGGTGAAGGAGGTTAGTAAATATATTCTTATCTTCTATCAGTAACACACCGTGTCCTTTTTTTAATTGACGAGTATTCTGTAGATTCCAATTTCAACTTTTTGTATGGAAAAATATCAAAAGTAGCCCGTTGCCAGTTTTTTTGTTATACAAGAGAAATTTCTTTACAGCTAAAAGAACGAAAGAAGTATCGTCGCTAGGGTTTGCATTTCTGCTGGATTTCAGAAATAACTGATCCCACAGATTTTCGGGGTTCGGTGAATTTTCTAGAATTTGTGGGACTAAAGGATTAAAAAAAAAACTGATTTTTGTACCAAAAATATGATGTTTTAATTTGCATGCAAAATTGCAAAATGATGACAACGTCGGCCCTACCATTTTTATTGCTGTCTCGAGCTATCAGAAGAAAGAAGTTAAAAAACTATTAATGAGATCAATAGATTTAACTACTGGAGATGAAGATATTTTATTGCAGATAAACAGAGCGCAAAAAATTTAAGGCAGTGGTCAATATTTTATATTTTATTTATTTATTTATTTATTTATTTATCGTTTCTTTACATTGTATCTTTTTTTTAAGTTATAATTTTTAACCTCACTAGGACAAGCCTGTGTTGAGGTTAATAATTTTACAAAATATTAAAAAAATAGTACAAAGATTATAAGAGATTTAAAATAGTACAAATATTAAAAAAAAATAATTCAAATATTAAGATAACAATATTGTTACATTGACGTTTCTGCGAATTGGATACCTACATGGTACCTATCAGCCTATTCATTACAATATAATGCTGTAAACATGTAGGGTGACCATGATATTTAATTGCAATAAAAATGTAACAAACTATTATTTTTTTTTAAACAGAGAAGAAAGAAAGAGAGAAAAAAACATTTACATTAAAAAAAGAAAAGGATGAAAAAATTAACTTATTCAAAATATTATGCCACAATTTAAAAGGACAAAGATGAAAGAATATGTTGGAAATCCTCGGATGGCAGAAATAATTTAACATTCTTTTTAAATGTACACAAGGAATTTGACGATTTAATAATAATAATAATAATAATAATAATTGGATAATTTGTAGAGCGCCGTTTTTGTGAAAAATCACCTCAAGGGCGCTGTACAATTTATTTCCTAGGATCTACATTTGTTATTTAGAAATGATACCAAAACATACTTACCTGGCAAGTCACTTCCAACAAACACACTTATATTAAAAAGTTTATGCTTATAAAAGATAGAACTGCACGCAGAGGACACTATATCAAAAAACACTGGTCGTCGCATGATCTTAAGTCTGCTATAGTTTTTATTTTAATTTAAATGTATTTTAACTGTCTTAAAAGCCTACAAATTGTTAGTTGTTATCATTTTTATTTATTTATTTTTAATTATTATTTTTATTTATTTTATTTTATTTTTAGTATTTTTTACATTTTGTTAATTTAAATTTAAATTGCCGTCAACTGTGAAAGTGGAGGTTTCTGAAATTATGGATACGACTGTCTGAAAAGGTGCGTTTTAAGTAATGTGATCTGGAAGGCTATTAAATAAAAGTGGAGCCTGGTACAAATAATGTCTCTGCCCAAATGAGGATTTAGGGTGAATTGCCATAAAGTTCAGACCAGAGCCAATTCTTGTAGTACGAATTTGTTGCGTTCTTTTAGCAGAACTTATATTGTTAAAAAATCTGCATAACGTTTGTAGGATAAATAGTTGTTTTAAATTCATGATATTACATTCCTTATAAAGTAACTGTGTAGGATATGTAAATTTATATTAAAAGAGGAACTCAACTTGATGCTGTGAAGAGAGCATAGAGCTGCATTTCAAGCTCGGAAATTTCAAGACCTAGGATCTATTTTGAAGAAATAGATGCTCCTTGCTTCCTGCAATCCCGCAGTTTTGATAAAGGTGCGGGATTTCCAAATCCTAGTCGTGATATTGTTAGTAATTGACTTATTATATTTTTTCGTAATAGATTTCACTATTACTGTATGCAATAAAATATGAATTATTGCAATGTGATTGTTGTCTTTCTCCAGAAAAAAAACCTATAAAAAGAAAAATGACTGAATAAGAAAAATGAAATCTGAAAATTCAAGAATGAAGAGGAATTTTTAGGTGGAATCTATTTTCAGCTTTACAAAAGATTAAAAAAGACACCATACATTGCTTGATTGTTCAATAAAATATATCTTTGCTTAACTGTTGTCAGGCGAGATCTCAAGTGTTGATGATTTATTTCAGTCCCATCCCCCGCCCTGCGCCTGATAGCCCGCCAGCAGGCCGGACGCCGCGTCCAGCTGGAGTGGGATGCGCCAGTGCAGCCCAACGGCCGCATCCGCACCTATCAGGTGATGGTGTCACCGCCACTGCCGCCCGCTTCGGTCAGCGTGCCCCCCACCGAAACCAAGACCCTGCTGTCTCTGGGGCATTTCCGGCCCGGCACCAACTACACCTTCTGGGTAAGTCAACTAACATCCTACCAATTGTTCCCAATACCGATATTTCAATGGAAAATGCTCCAAGGAACTAGCATCATCGATTCCTTCGGCACTGGTGCCTAACACGTCAATCACGCGCCCAACATTTGTAGATGATTGACATTTGTCACTTGAGAATGGGCTGTTTCTACAACTCATTCTTGAGATCAACAGCTCGGCTGTGGAAAGATTTTCCAGTCTGTGATTTTCAACAACATGGGTCTCTTCAAGTCCCTTTTCACTCTTTCCTCTCCTCGAAAATACCCTACATACAGCATCCTGAAAGATGACATGCCCTGACGGAAATTATTTGTGTGAAGTTAATGTATATAATTTTTTTTAAATTTAAGTTAATTTTATATAAACATAACTAGCGATGATTTGTGTATTTCCAGATCCTGGAGTACTTCTGGTAGGAAATTTTTTAACAAGGGGCACCTTTTACCAATAACCTCTCGATATGATTGTAACTACGTCTGCGGTTAACAGCACAATAATTGATGGACTTTAATTTTGGGATCAATGAAATATATAATTTTCTTCCTCCCCAGGTCGTAGCCAAGAACGCTGTCTACCAATCTAACTCAGAAGCCGTGACGCTCATGTTCGACGCCATGGGGGATATTGACGAGCTGCAGCACCTGAAGGTGATCAGAATGTCCCCCAACTCCTTCCAGGTGGCTTGGGATCAGATCCGAGGAGTGGACGGCTACTATCTGAAGCAAAAGCTGCCCATGCCCTACCCGGAGCCTGAACCCATCAAGACACAAGATTGCAACCTGACATGTCAGTACATTTTGATAATATCTTTATCATTATACACTCGGTGAAAAGGGGATACAGGGAAAGTCTCCAAGGCTGGAAATTGTACCAAGCTTAACCTCGGTCGACTGACGACATAGCACTGACAATTTTGAACGATGATCCTTGTTATTCATTTTATTCGTTCACCTACATATTACCGCAAGCGACCGACGTAAGCGTGACACTATGTACAGCCTTAAGGTTTTCCAAGGGACGGGGGAAAAATTTATGTGTGATAAATTTTGCCATTTTTTCATTTCTGTCTTCAAGGCACTAAAAAAATATTTTTATAATAATATAAATACTTTTTATGTGGGTTTTTATCTTAGTCTGTTACCTCTGAGTAAACTGTCAATGAGGGCTACTCGTAAAGTAGCATATATTTACCATTTCACTACTGCTGAGATTATTTGATTTTTACCACCAAAGTTACCAAACTGTTTACTGAGGGTTTGTGAAATACCCTCTTCATAAGTAAATTGAATGCTGCTAATTGAATGTCAAATAGCAAATCCTCTCAATTTTGCCAACATTTTATTTGGACCATTAATTGTATATCTGTCTTACATTGCACTGTCATCTTTTGCAGTGTCCAACCTAAGTCCCGGTGTAATCTACACCATCGAGGTGCAGGCCTTCAAGGACGAGCTGATGGGACGGCCCGCCACTGTGTTCATGTCCACGCTGGGCACCCGCCTGCCCGCGGTGCCCGGCGTCCAGGCCGCGCTCACCAACAACACCTCGGTCCTGCTCAGCTGGACCAGGCCGCTGGACAAGCTGCCCGACCTGCAGTACGCCGTGCACTATGGACTCACCATGGAACAGATGTTCAAGGGTGAGGTTTATTCTCTTGTTTTAATTCTCACTTTGCCCGGGGCTGCAAGTCGCGCTCACCTTCAAGGACGAGCTGATGGGACGGCCCGCCACTGTGTTCATGTCCACGCTGGGCACCCGCCTGCCCGCGGTGCCCGGCGTCCAGGCCGCGCTCACCAACAACACCTCGGTCCTGCTCAGCTGGACCAGGCCGCTGGACAAGCTGCCCGACCTGCAGTACGCCGTGCACTATGGACTCACCATGGAACAGATGTTCAAGGGTGAGGTTTATTCTCTTGTTTTAATTCTCACTTTGCCCGGGGCTGCAAGTCGCGCTCACCTTCAAGGACGAGCTGATGGGACGGCCCGCCACTGTGTTCATGTCCACGCTGGGCACCCGCCTGCCCGCGGTGCCCGGCGTCCAGGCCGCGCTCACCAACAACACCTCGGTCCTGCTCAGCTGGACCAGGCCGCTGGACAAGCTGCCCGACCTGCAGTACGCCGTGCACTATGGACTCACCATGGAACAGATGTTCAAGGGTGAGGTTTATTCTCTTGTTTTAATTCTCACTTTGCCCGGGGCTGCAAGTCGCGCTCACCTTCAAGGACGAGCTGATGGGACGGCCCGCCACTGTGTTCATGTCCACGCTGGGCACCCGCCTGCCCGCGGTGCCCGGCGTCCAGGCCGCGCTCACCAACAACACCTCGGTCCTGCTCAGCTGGACCAGGCCGCTGGACAAGCTGCCCGACCTGCAGTACGCCGTGCACTATGGACTCACCATGGAACAGATGTTCAAGGGTGAGGTTTATTCTCTTGTTTTAATTCTCACTTTGCCCGGGGCTGCAAGTCGCGCTCACCTTCAAGGACGAGCTGATGGGACGGCCCGCCACTGTGTTCATGTCCACGCTGGGCACCCGCCTGCCCGCGGTGCCCGGCGTCCAGGCCGCGCTCACCAACAACACCTCGGTCCTGCTCAGCTGGACCAGGCCGCTGGACAAGCTGCCCGACCTGCAGTACGCCGTGCACTATGGACTCACCATGGAACAGATGTTCAAGGGTGAGGTTTATTCTCTTGTTTTAATTCTCACTTTGCCCGGGGCTGCAAGTCGCGCTCACCTTCAAGGACGAGCTGATGGGACGGCCCGCCACTGTGTTCATGTCCACGCTGGGCACCCGCCTGCCCGCGGTGCCCGGCGTCCAGGCCGCGCTCACCAACAACACCTCGGTCCTGCTCAGCTGGACCAGGCCGCTGGACAAGCTGCCCGACCTGCAGTACGCCGTGCACTATGGACTCACCATGGAACAGATGTTCAAGGGTGAGGTTTATTCTCTTGTTTTAATTCTCACTTTGCCCGGGGCTGCAAGTCGCGCTCACCAACAACAAGGAAGTCCTGAAATCCTCTCCGGAACTTCTGAATGATGATATTTATGTATTATTTGTGTAAAGTGTCCTGTCTGTCGCCCTTTTTGTCATATTATATGTATTTGTTTAGTTTGCCACTGACTTGTGACTCGCAATGAAATGTTAACCTTTAGAACGCTACCCCACCATGCGGCACATTTTGACAATATGGGTGCTTTTATAATTCCTACAGCAATGGCACAAACATAAAATGAAACATATATTCTTTATCACTATAAAGCTGCAGCTCTTTCTTACATATTAAATAGGTAGTAGAAAATGAGAGAAAAAAGTGTTTGTATGTCTGCTTCCCCCAAGGAAAAAATGAAATCATTACCATACATCTCCCTCACATGTATTAAAGAAATTAAACACTGTTGCTATTACCATGTCGTAGCCGTAGGAATTATAAACGCGCCCAATGTATGTGTTTTGCATATTGTCCATCTTTTCTCTAAACTGGAGCGAAAACTTTATTATTTCCCTTTAGTATCTTCCCTGAAGACCTCCAACACCTCGATGCTTATTGAGAACCTGCAGGCGTGTGACTCGTACCTGTTTAGTGTGGGGCTGGTGCAGCCTGCTCTCGGTCCCCTCAGCCAGGACCCCGTGTCGCTGATCACCGAATACAGCAGAACGTAAGTACAGTATATACTCTATAATCCATTCAATTTTGTATCTCTTTGAACCCAGAGCTATGTTGGGGGTATGTATTTTGTTTTAGGGTTCCTCCTTTCCTAGCAGTTCTGTGCCACGTGGAGAGCCAAGGACAGACACTCCAGCGCATTGGTAACCTTACTCTGCCAACACTTTGCCAGTGACTACGAGTTTATTAATGAAATATGAAGGACATTATTATCTGTTTGTTGCATACTCTCTACTCGGTCTGTAGTTAACTTTAGTCTCTACGGCCTTTAGGGTGTATAGAGCTAAAAACCCGATTAGCGAAATCACCCAACTAAAACACCTGTGTGAACAATTAGTGCATTGGAGTTATAAGTTATATTAATAACGTGACTGCGCGAACTCAAGGTGCTAACAATGTCCTTGCCATACATTTTAATTGTATGGAGATGAGACTTTATCCTAGACGTTTGTGTCTTCTTGCACAATATGTTCACTAATATCTTATATGATTTTCTGTCGCAGAGCTCCTGTAAAGAATCTGCAAGTGAACAGAAGCCCAGAGGATCCCAGCATCATGATCATCACCTGGGACTCCAGCTGCAACACCATGTCAGAAATCAGCGAGTATATTGTAAGTCACCAGGCTTTTTAATATCATGTTCTTCATATTGACAATGCCTATCTAAATTCTTCTACTTCTTCATAAGACTTTTGGCAGTTAGTTTTGGAATGCCACCCTCGAATGTCTCCAGTTTTGCCCATTCCTAATCACTTTCAATCCACCAGTATGGTAACTAAAATTATTGACACATATGTTTTTGTTTGTTTTCAGATCACGGTTGGAGACATGGCACTCAACAAGACCTCAACCATCAAACTGACCCCTACCAAGAATGCTTCAATGTCTCACACCTTCAAAAACATGCAGTACGGAGGCAAATACAATGTGACAGTCTTGGTTAGTTATTTTGGGCATATAAAATAGCATTTCTTGAGAATAACAAACCAGTTAGTTAGATGTAGCCGTGTATCACAGAGTTCACAAATTTTTTTTATCACTATAAGCTACGGAAATTTTAAATATCCATTCAGCTATTTAAAATAAGACAAGATACCATATTTTTCAAAATACAAACATATTGGACAGTGTTCCTGGAAGGCAGTATCAATGTCTGTTATGTATAATTTAAAAATGCCTGAAACAAGCCCTGAAAACTGAATTATCAATTCACTTTACTGAACAAATCATTGAATTGATTTTTCAGTCAAATTGAATAAATCATTGAATTGATTCATCAGTCAAATTGACTCTGCCTATGTCTTTGTCTAATGCAGACTATTATCAAATAAATTAATTTGCATAATAATTCCTTTGTTGCAAGGCACGCTGACTTATAAATTATGCCTTCTAGCGCAACGTTCCTGGAGCTGTGCCGGCATCAGCCATAATCCAGGGACCAGGACTTCCCCCACCGCACCAGGTGCAGTGGAGACAGGCGCCCAACGGATCCTTTGTCCTGGACTGGGCCAGCCGCCCACTGCCCAACACCCTGTCCTCTAGCAAGATACCGCAGTGAGTACAAATAATTCATTATTATATTTTATGGATACATAGTGCAGAGCAGGGCTCGGCAAACTTCTTTTGAATATGTACTTATAAAACATAGATTCCAAGAAGAAGAAACGCACACTTTTTTATTTACATTTAGGGTGAACCATAAAATGATGTTATTTTTAACATCCTTAACCTCTCAGACAAAGGCATTTGTATGCTATGTGTTCCTTTGAGAACTGTCAAAACGCGGAAATTTTTGTGTTATTCACGACTTTTGCTAAAAGCATCATAACTCACGTCTTGGGAAACGTAGCTTCATTCTAAAAAATGTTTTGGAAAGATTATGAAATTCACTATCGCATTGTTTTGTTATACGTAAATATTTGCGTTTCTAAATATACATTTTCTGAAAACGTCAAAAATATGTAAAAATCGCTGACCATTATTTCAAAGCTGTGAAAAATGTACTTTTTTCTGAGTATCATAAAGAAATAACACTTTATATATTGAAGAAATATAATTAAAAACTATTGGTCACCTCAAAATATTAACCGTCCAAACTAAAATATTTTTAATAAATTATTTAAAAACGCAATAAATTACGAACGAACAAGCTGACAGATTCAATCGACTCAGATAATGCACCTCAAGATTCCATAGATATTTTTGAATGCAGACGCGTAGCGTTATTCATTATCGATACTCTGTTTTTTAAATCATGGCAATCCGTATACTAGTGATGGAAATAAATCGATTTTTGTAAAATCTCGCGCGCTTACGTGAAAAGACGTACTAATGTCTTGACCGCTATTATCATATTTACGTCTTTTGACGTTCTAATGTTCCGAGTGGTTAATATTAAGAACGTGGAAAAAACTTGTACTTTTGGACCGCTGATTCAAAACATTGAAGACAGACTAAAGTTTGTCACAAAACCATTATGATTTTTCAAAACATATCAGAAATAATTGTATATTAAAACAAAAAGAATATTATTAAAGTAAAGAGGTTCAAGTTTAATATTTCAATCCATTTTTGCAACCGAATGACTCAGTTTCCTTTAAAAAAATGTTTTTTTAAAGGACAGTTTCATTTACCTTACCTTACCTTTCCTTACATTTGGACACTTTATGTTTTGTTTCACAAAGAGTTGAACACTGCGTTGTATAAATGACAATTATGAAGATATTCCAGTTGTAATGTCTGCTGTTTTTGTAAAGTGTGTAATAAATTTTGTATGTATGTTTTTCTAAAGTTTGTAAATGTAAAATTCATTATTAACTCTCGAGCGAGATTAAAATAGGCAGCGGGTCATATTAGTAGTTTTCCGAACCCTGGCGTAGAGCTTATAATATGTGTATTTATATTATGCATCTTAGGAATGTGTGTATAATAATAATATGACTCACCCTAATTCTGAAGATGGTTTACTATAGGTATACAGTAGAACTGGCTTAATTCGCAATCCACAGGATAACAAATCTCAAATTAACAATTTCCAGCATAATTTGATATTTTAAGAAAAATAAAAAATCGCTGAAAATCGAGTTCCTCGGCCGCCCCTTCAATTCAGGTAGGTTCTTCCGAGTAAATTCGTAATAGCGACTTATTCCCGTGTAAAATCGAATTTTCTCAGTTCAGTTATATAAAGTGAATTCATAAAAATACGACATTGTTCGGCGGAAATTGAAATTTCACAGCCAATTTCCATCGCATATTGAAACTAAGTGTGTGCGGTCGGCATTTGGCATATTTGTCATTATCATGTTATTTGCTATCGTGTTTTTAATGTTGCAACACGTCTGGAATTTTTCAATTTTATGGGAATTTTTGTTGGTAAAATGAAAACATTGATCTTTGGAAAATAGCATTATTTGTTTTAGGTGTTTTTCCTCAAAACTAATGAATAAATTGGTTAAAATATGTATATAAAACGTATCGTCTATTAAATGAAATATCTTATTATAAAATTATTTGACTTTTAATGTGTATAGTATATATTGTTACTACAGTCAAATGAAATGTTTAACAGCCCATATCTCAGTACTCACGTTTTCACATAACGCTTTTTATAACACAGTGAAGAGATGTGGCCCATCCAAGTGGTGATTCGCTCTTGTTTGACGTGTTTGTCGTTAGTGACGCTATTTGTTAGTAACTTATTGGGTGTTTCTTCTGTGGCCAGGGGTTGTTAAGATCAAGATCTATTAAATATACATATTACACCATCTCTTATTTCAGTTTAAAATGTGTAAATTTAACTAATCTATGTTTCCCTTTTCAGATACCACTTTGCTGTGACTGTAACGGAGGGCGAGAACAATACCTCGGTGGAACATGTGTTCCCTGCTGCATCGTCCCCCTTCTACATCCCCGGCCTGAAGCCCGGCAACATGTACACACTGCGAGTGCGCATGGTCACCAACTCTGGCTACATGGGGCCACAGAGTGAGGCCATGACGCTGATTGTTCCAGAAGGTGAGAAACTGTTACTAGGCTTGCACTACGAAGTATTCACTGAAAGAATACTGCTAGACAACTAGAACTTTGCAGGCGACCAAAAGGGAATCTAACAAACAAACCTTTTTTGTATCTGCAGGTTAACTGTGTCAATCAGTAAACTACATTTGTGCAATACTTTACTGGCATAACCCGACATGTTACATTGCTCAGTTCTGGCACAAGCACTTTGAGAAAGGTTTTTTGATGATGTCGACAGCGTGTCATCATTCCCAAGAACGACTGCAGACCGCGTATGAATAAACAGTTTACGTCGGCTAGATACGCTTAATTTAGTCAATGTGAACTGTTGTTTGTCGACAATCTGCAGTCATGCTCGAGAATGATTTCAAGTTACTGACCTTTATCTACGTGTTTATGTTAGTGGACCATGTTAGAGGAAGAAAAAAACATTTAATTTTTTTTTTTATATAGACAGTTGGATAAAGACCGAGCAGTCGAGCATGTCCCTCCTGGTGGGAATCCCACTTGGAATCGTCGCCATCGGAGCGTGTGCCGCCTTTGCTGTGTTGGCGTTCAAGCACCGCCGCCTGTCCTCCTCGTTTGCCCGCTTTGCCAACCCGAGATACGACTCCCGCTCTGGCGCCGCCACTCTGGGAAATGCTTCCGACATTATGGGTGAGATATTTCTTTGCATCAACGGTCAGCACTCAAAAATACACACTTTGTAGTGTGCAATGGCAAGAAATGCTACGAACGATATATGTGTATATACGGATAGTTGTAAAATTTATGTGTACAAAAATAATATCCACTCTAAATCTAATGATTTTTTCATGATCGTATATAAATGCTGATTTTTTTTTCAGATGAAGACGAAGCTCCACCAATCCGAGGATTCTCCGACGATGAGCCGCTGGTGATAGCATAAACCCAAACCAGCGATTCCTCGTGAAAAGTGACATTTGGGTATCAATGTATTATAGTAAAATGTGAAAGACTTATATGGTTGTTATCGAGCACTGAATTTCTATTCCACAACTAGTCGTAAATCCTAGTGTTGCCGCCGTGAATAATATTACCTACGTCTAGGGAGGCTTTTGTTTTGTGTTGAATAAATGTTATTTTTTGTAGATTTTTAAAGATGTATGTTGATAAGTGATGTAGTCTCAATAACTTGCAGTCAATAATAATTTTTTTATAACATTACAAGGAGCCAATTCAGTCGCTATTTTTGATGCAGAAATCCATGAATTTGAAAACATATTAAAATAACATTCTTTAACAAACAGAAATTGCCAATGAAATAATAATATGTTTTCTTGGACTTGGCTAAATTTACTTTGACTTACTATAAATTCAAGTCCAAGTTAACATGACAAATAATGTAATTTTCAGCATCTTTTCAATTTTCTGACAAAATTGGCAATTTTTGATTTTGCGCATCGAAATTGCATCTGAATGAACTCCCAACTAGCAGAGTCTTGGTTTGGAATTTCAAAATGGATAACTGTAAATTGAAACACTATGACGTATTTAAATAATGTTTATTTATGTAAGTTATTTTTATTTATTCACATGTTTGTTAATCTTTTTTGACCAAGCATTATTCTAACATCAGCTATCTAAAGTTATGTAAACAACTGGTTAAACAAACCGTTTCCTAATAATTTATTAGATGTAATATAGCATGAACTTTAATGTTAAGATGCAAAATATTGTCTGATTTTAGTCTGATATGATTTTTCAGTAGACTTTTAGAGAGCGTCTAAAAAACTAAAGCCATCGTCCTACTGAGTCGGTATCGGTAAGTGTATAACCGAATGTAAACCCAAGACCCTGCGCAGAAAACTCCCACAACGGTTGTGCTACTGGTTGTCTTCGGTTTATGTTGATTGCCGATACTTACCGATATCGACCCAGTGGGTTTAGGTACATTTATTTGCACTCTTTTTAAATTATTAAATTCACATTCAAAAGACATTTAAACGAAAACAAGTAATTTTTTTACCCACTTTGTATATTGATAATTATATTTATTATGCACCTCAGTGACAATGACAAAGATTGTATCTGTACCAATGATTATTGTAATTTTCAAGTATAAAAAAAAACAATAATGGTAATTCGATTAACATCTTAAATCAAGGGTTCCCAACCTTTGTGAGTTTGGGAGTTCTTTTTGCATTCATTTTCACAATGATCGACTTCTAACATCAATTTGGAATCGATCAAATTTTGATCTGTGATCGAGTGTTTGAGAACCCTTGTCTTAAATGTATTTTTTGACTTGAAATTGTTTCTTCCTTACAATAATGTATTTTGTATATTTCATTGCTAAATCCAGAGTTTATTGTATTCCAACTTGGTTATTATTTTTATAGTATTAAAGATGGGGTATATTAATTTTAGTTAACTGGAAATTTATAGTATCTCACAAGCATTGTCTGACTAAACTTCATTTCCAAGACACAGGCCATTTTCTAAATTTTGTTTCTTTGGCAGGATTCCTGTGTTTATATTTTTAGTATTTAGGTTTTTAAATATTCCTCAGCACCACTTTTTACCTCTTAGCCAATGAAGAGGAGGGGACAAAGAGCCAATGGCAGTTGTGAGTAGGTACTTACTTCACAATTATTTCATATTACGGCGAGTAAATGGGTTCGTCTCCCGAATTGCTTACGACTCCCTCTACTTCAAATTTAAGCTCATACCAAAAGAGTGCAATTTTTATTACATACTATTGTTTATATAACTAAGGCTTAATGTTCGTAGAATAATCACCTACGTAATACTGTTTTTTTAATCACTCGGAGTTACTGAAAAGATGTTATCTTTAAGTTTACACAATGCAAAAAGACAATATAAAAAACTGGATGAATTTTTGTGATTTGTTTCCTGCCATTCTTATCTTTCGAGTAATCTCGTAACAGTATTACATAGTTGTTTAATTCTTGATATAATTATGTATTTAAAGTGATAAATCTTATTTAATAAACACTTTTTTGATGCATAAAACAGTTTTTTAGTTTCTCTTTTCAACAAAATGAAACCTTTATGAAATTAAATTTGTCCCCGTGTAGACACACCTTTATTTAAATTAAATTTGTTCCCGTGTAGACACACCTCTATTTAATTTTTACTAGCTGAAGTCCCCGGCGTTGCATTGACCTAGATAGTGACCTTCCTCTTGTTTTGAAGGTCAATAAGATTTGTATAAAAATCAAATCTACATCGCCCGCCCGGTTTCCGCACAGGGCACAGACTTTATATAAATAGATTTACAATAAGAAAATATTAGTCCTTTTTTTACAATAACCCCACACAGGAGGCCCTGAGGAAAATAATGTCCCTCAGGGCCTATCTCGTCTTTGAAGATGCTGTGTGGAGGCTCATTTTAAGCAAAGGAAGGAAAAAGGTATGAGGGGTGTGTAAGAATCTAGGGATCAGTTTATCCAGGAGAATCGGACGAATGATCTACGCCTCCTGCTGCGGCGCAAGGCGATGTATCAAAACAGACCAGTTGGAAAGGTCAAGTGTCCCCCCAAACCAGCATCACCCGATGAACCCAAATACAATTCATTATATTATACAACGCGCTTGAAGTGATTTTTCACAAAAACGGCGCTATATAAATTAGCCAAATATTATTATTTATTAACGCCCTTTTTCGGGGCTTTTACACATGAATATTAAGAATTATACATTATTTATTATACATAGCTGAACTGCTTCATTAACAACATTTTATATTTCTTTAAAGATAAATTGAAGATGTCCACTGACTTGGTATAATTGTTTCCCTCCATTAGTATTCTGTGCAAAGAGGAATACATATGGTAGTTAGTCCCAGAATTTCTGCACTGAAATAAATTCTGACTGATAGTATTACGTTGTGGAATCCGGAAGCTTAGCAATTCTAGCAATACCGGACTATCAACTAAATCATGTATAATTTTATATAGAAATACCAATTCTTCTGTCTGACAATTTAAGTATATTCCAATTTAACAGAGTGTTGTAATTATTATTGTTTGCTTGTGGATTGGGAGAGGACTATACATTTGGAAAGAACTATCAGTTTAGTAATATATTATGGTACAAGCATAATTTTGCTCGTAGTATACATTTAGTGAAGATTTCTGTTCGAATTAAGGATTCTTTCAAATGTATATTATATAGTTTTGGTTACATTGCAATCATGATTAAGAAATTAAAAGACAAACATGTATTTAGAAAGAAAAAAAATTATCATGAAAAAAATAATTACAGGATTGTTTTTTAAGGCGAGTAAGTTGTCTGACTTTTGAGGCAGTTGAGTTAATGTGTTCTTCCCATCTCGGATATTTATCTTTGGTGATTCCTAGATATTTTAAACAATCCACGCATTCTAGGTTATTGCAAGTACAACTATTCGGTTCATTGCAAATGTGAATAGTAATATGTATTTAGTATTTCCTTGGGTTGTCCCGCTTGTGTTGCACTAAAACGTATAAATTTTCTCTTATCCATATTAAGAGTAAGGAGATTATTTCCAGCCAATGTTTGACATTGTTTATCCCAATTTCAGCTTTTCTATGCGCTTCATACCAGTTTTTGGCAAATATTAAGACCGTATCGTCAGCAAAAGTGATGATATGATCGGCAAGGTCATTGATATAGATACTTACAATATTGTTCCTAAAGTACTTCCTTGTGGAACACAAAAATTCGATATTGGCTGGATCGCTTACCACGTGCCACTAATATTAACTCTTTGGCTCCGATTTTCTAGATAGCTTCCTAACCATTTAAGTAACTGCCCCTGTATACCGATTAGCTGAAGTTTTTTCAAAAGGATTTTGTGCGAGATATAGTTAAGCTTTAGCCAGATCCAGAAAGAGCGCGATGCTTTTAATTCCTCGATAGATGTTAATAGAAATGACTTTAGTCAGATTGCATTGCAGTGATGTTACATTTGCTATTGTTATTGGCACTTGTGTGTTTTTTGTTTTTATAAGGCAGAATTGATTGCAGTGTAATATCTTATTTTCCTCATAAAAATCACAACCCATTTTGTCGATAATTTGAGACATTTTGTGGGTTTTAAAGATAGGTGATATTATAGATTTTTATAATTTGCTGGAAAAATGCCTTTGGTCTGACTGAGATTCATAAGGTGGGAAAGTGGTGTTAGTACATTTTCATTGTTAGTTGTAGAGTATTTTTACTGAGATGTGATCAAAACATGGAGAAGAACTGCAGTTGTATTTCGAATTCAGTGGTTTTTATTTTAAAATGTATTGTGTATTTCGGTTTTGTTTATTACTGGTTGCAGGGTTAGGCTTGTGTAAAGGTTTAGAGAATTTTTCATCGGCATTATTTCCTACTTTGGAATGGAATTACAGAATTTGGAATTTTGGTGGAACTTGCAGAGAAAGGATGAAAGTAGACTGAATGCTGTTGAAAAGAGATCCCTGAGGCGTATGAGTGGTAAAACTATGTATGATTGTGTGAGAAATGTGGAGATCCGCAAAGATTGCAAGACTGATGTAAGCATAATGAGTAAAATTAAGAAAGGGACGCTTAGATGGTTTGGGCATGTAGAGCGAATGAGCGAAGAAAGGAGTGTAAGGAGAACTAATATATATAAGTAGAAAAAAAACTTTTTCTACTTATATATGTTATACTTAGGTACTTGAAATATAGTAATGGTTTTATATTACCCACACTCAGGCAGTGCCTTAGTGGGTTTTCATTTCTTGTGTATACAATTTGGTAACATATATTATGTTATTATTTACTGTCTATTAATATGTATAATATATGTAAAGAAATGAAAATAAATAAAGTAAAAAAAAAAAAAAAAAAAAAAAAGAATACTCGTATATGATGGGAATGCAAATGGTAGCAGAAGTCGGGGACGCCCGAGGAAGACATGGCACAATCAAGTGAATCAGATACTCGAGTTGGGCCATGTCAAGAGTCAGAATAATAAAAGAGTATGTATGAATGTGAATGAGGCAAGAAATGTGTGCCAAGGCCGAGTTTGGCGGTCTGTCCTCTCTGCCTACCCCTGTGAAAAACTGAGTGATGGTTAGTTAGTTAAATCCATTTTTATCTTCCATATTATTTTTCCACATCTTCTATCTATTTATCTTTTTTACTTCAACCATCATGTAGAATCACCTCCCGAAGTTAGCGCACTTTACCCACGGTACCCTGTATGCACAATGGGCTTGTGAGGTCTTGTACTAGAAGCTAGCACAAGTGACCTGGCGGGAATTATGCTGAGCGAGTATATTGATGAGTGGGGCACAGACGTGAAGACTATTGGCAATGCACATACCAATGAACCACAACTGTCCTATGGTGGTACCCTTTACTAAGGTCACATAGTACATGGTTTCTATAAGTATGTATAAATTAAGTCAACTTATTTTGTGTAAGTACAGAGATTTAAATGTAAATGGGCATTTTTGCCAAAGTTTGTACATTGCGTTTTTTGTCATGTTTCACGATTTTGATTGGTTTTTCCGTAGTTACGTATTGTAGAATATTGGAAAGTTATATATTTTTAACATGCAAATTTATTAATTTACTTTATTTAGTCAGTTAAATACAACTGTCGAACCTGTATATTTTTAATTAATTATTTACATCTACATTCAATTAAAAAGTCTGATTAAGTACCAGTATATATATATATATAATTTTAAGCTAATATTTTTTTTATATTTTTGGAAAATATCCAGTTTTTACATAAATTTGTGCAAGAAATCAAATTTAACCGTTTTAGTGCTATGCTTCTTATTGTGCAAGTAAATATGTAAATTGCTACATTTTTAAGATAAAAAAGTAGGCATTAAATACAAATTCAATAACTTGGACGAATATCAATAAATTTTTATCATTCTTTTTGCAATTAAACAAAGCATAAAACATTTGGTTTTCAGAAGGTTGTTTTTGTAAAAACTTTTCGTCAAACAAAGGTCTCGTCGTCCATTATGTCGCTATCATTTGATACATCGTCCACAATACAACTAACATTCGATGTGGTGAAAAATATCGATTCACTTTAGGGTGTATTTATTTCAACAGGATAAACAATAAATATAATTATCAAGACACGCGCCAACCGTAATACGCGGCACTCAATGTAACAGTCGCTCTCCCGAGGACCAACGAACGTTCTTTAAAGCAATTTTTGTGATTAATTTTGCAGCGTGGTAGCATTGAATAGCACTTAACGGTTAACATTTCTGGTAAAGAATCTTTTAGTTCCACAGTACTCTGGGCAATGAGGAGTACATGTTATGGTAGTTAGTCCCAGAATTTCTGCACTGAAATACAATCCCGACTTTTAGCAATCTGTTATTGGTGGGAACTGCAAAAGTAGCAGATTGGTAAAATATAAGATGTGCAAATTTTGGCAAAAATGCCCAAATACAACATATCGCCGGTAATCATCAAAAAAAGTCCAAAAAAGAATAAATGGGGATATAATCAAATAAAACACATTGCAATTTAAAATCGTAACCTTTATTTCAAAGGAAAATTAAAAACTAAGGTGCATTTCAAAAAAAAAAAATATTCATATTTATAACGCCCGTAAGGCTTTTACAAACATTCAATACATCAAACAAAAATAAGGTATAAAGAGTAAGTACATACAAAATAATAGTAGGCACTTCAAATTACAGATACATGTCTCTGCAGGACAGAGAGGTTTTGAAAAGGTATTTTTATTTCTAAGGAAAATTAAAAACAAAAGTGCTTTCAATATCAGCAATAATTTTTTTTTAAATATTTATTTGTAACCAGCTTTACCCCGCTACGCATCAGTCTATCTGTGCAGATAGAGAAACAATAGCGCGCGTTGCTTTTAAGTCCAATAGATAGCGCTGTTTTAAAAAAAAGCATGCTTTTATCTCTCACAGGTGACATCTACATAATATGGGTATATTAAAACACATGCGTATTCGATTGCATTATTGTGTCAAAATAATAAAGCAATCGGTGAAGAAGTTAGGGAGATTTAAGATTTTTAACAAACGAACATTAGCACTTTTATTTATATAGAAGATAGATGCCCATAGGGCTTTTATAAACATAATACAAGTTGCACAATAATAACTACTCGAGTGATGGAGTATTTACAAAATAAATGCCTCAAGCGATGGAAATTTCATTAAAAAAATCATATATCTGAATATTTATATGGAAACGTATAAACTACTTATTGTGGTTTAAAGCAAACGAATTCACCTATATTTCATCGTTTATCCCATATTTGTAGTTATAATTGAGCTGTTGGCGGGAATTTATTCGCTTAAGGCCAAGAGCGATGAGACCTAAATAGACTGGATCATTTTGATGTGTAAAGTATGTATGATTTACTACTGGAAATTTACTCTACGCGCTTTTAAATTAGCAAACTGTGAAATTAAATCATCATATTCTAAATCACAACACAAATGACGTTCAATAGAAATTGCAGCTAAACCAACCAACCTATCTTCTGGCGTTGTACTATGCAAATAATTTTTTACTAGATTTAATTTGGAAAAACTGCTCTCGCCCGCAGCTACCGAAACTGGTAAAGTTAGAAGGATTCGCAGAGCAGTAACGCAATTATTAAATATGCACTCATAGGTATTCTTAAAAATGAAATTTAAAACTTCAAGAGCAGAGCTTTTAAAAGGAACTAATCCTGACAAATTTTTCAATTCATTACATAAATCCGGCCCGTTTATATCTCCACTATTTTTGTGTCGTAATGCTTTATCTAATGAATTACAATTTTCCAATAAATTAATTTCCTGCATTGATGCGATAGCACTAATATCGTAAAGAAATCCAAAAATAATGTTGTGTTCCTTCATTAAACTAAATCTATCTTTGACGGATATGATCGCTGCATCTAATATGCGATCAAAAAATTCTATTCTAAACATATCTCTTGGATTTGGAGCTGGGTCATCCTTGTTAAACTCTTTTTTTATCCGCCGCGAACGTAATGTGGTGCTTGCTGGAAATTCTGCTTTAATTTCTAAGTTAATAGCTATTTCTTCTGCGTCGGTCACAACTGCAGAAAAGCCTCTATCAGATCGGTATTTCACTAAATAATCTAATATATCATTTAAAATATTAATAGCACTACTAAAATTTAATTCTGGATTTTGTAAAATTTGACTTACTATATTAATTTGATGCAATACGTCGTGCCACGTAATCAAAGAGCAGACGAATTTGAAATCTAAAATCTCATTGCCTAAGGATTGAGCTAAATTGTTGCTTACCGCATCCCCGTGACTACTTAATTCTACCAAGGCTTCATAAACATCTAATAAATAGAACCTTAGTGGAATAATGGCATCTATTCTACTTTCCCAGCGAGTGTCGTCATTAAGTGGTTCGAAAGATAAACTTGGAACATTTCTTTTTAAAACTTCCCACCGTTGTGTAGAACTACAAAAAAAAACATATAAATTTTGAACCGTATCAAAAAAGGAGAGGGCATCTGAACAACTTTTAGCGGCATCAATTACAACTGAATTTAATGATTGGGATGCACAAGGAACAAGGAACGCTCTGGGTTCAATACATTTAATCGTAGTTTGCATACCACAATTCTTTGCATGTATACTGGATCCATTATCGTATCCTTGTCCACGTAAATTTTCAACCGATAATCCTAAACTTTTTATCTCCTTTAAAACAACCATCTTTAAACTTTCACCAGTTGAAATGTGAATAAAGCCTAAAAAGTGTTCCCTGACTTCAAATACTGAATTACTTTTATGTACGAATCGAACAACTAGACTTAGTTGCTCATCGTGGCTATCCGGAGTGCAATATACTATAATCGAATAATAGCGAGAATCTTTGACCATAGAAATTATTTTCATTTTAATCATATTGGATATTAAATTAATTAGCTCCGTATGAATTTGACTTGTGTTCAAATTGTTAGTTTCTCCGTCTTCAAATTTTCTTAGATGTTCTTTCATGACCGGATCAAATTTTGCAAAATTCTCAATTAACTTTAAAAAATTTCCATTATTTGGTTCATATAGTTGGTCAGTAGAACCTCTAAATGGTAAATTTTGCCAAGCTAAAAATTGGACAACGCCTACTAAACGTTCTAGAACACTTTTCCAATGTCGAACCTCCTGGGAAATTAACCGTGGATTTTGACAATCTAATTTTTCTGCGCCGGATTTAAGTGTAGTTTCTAAAGTACGCCACGATTTAAATGATTCTATATGTTTAAATGTTCGCTCGTGACATTTTAAATCCCTGCTTAAATGAGACCAATCTGAAACGCCCTCTGAACTAAAGAAATTATCGCTACTACCAAATAGTTTACAACAAAAACAAAACACTGCGTTTTTTTTTTTGGAATACACGAGCCAATTCCTGTTAATTAAATCACCATTTTCTTTTCTTTTGAAATAGAACTTTTTAGAAAATTGTCGCTTCTTTGTTACCGGAAATGTAAATAAATCATCTTTAATTTGGATTGGTCCAATACCTACAATAATTTTACGAATGTGATCATTCAATTGGGGCGGCCATTTGGCTGGATCTTTAAAATCAAAGGTATTATCTGGCTCAGATTCGGTGCTTGCAGTAACTGTGGCTGCTAGTTCTTCCTCGTCTAATACCTCTGATTTAACTAATGGTAATGACTCAATATCATTTTGTAGCAAGTGATTGGTGTCAACAAATTCTATGGTCAGTGTGTTAGAACATTTATCCATAGCTTCCTTTTTTAAAGCTTCCTCTCTAATCTTTCTTCGCTTTACATACTCCCACCCACACGGTTTTTTACGTTTTTCCGACATTAAGTAAATTGGTATATTAATTCAATTTGCAGAGTAATACTATTATAGTTTGGTGTGTTGAAAAACTAAAAATGGAACAAATTTAAAACACACATGTCATGATGATTGCTATTGATTTGTAGAGATGGTCAATATCCCTATCTCCTATGTCACTGGTGCCGCTGATATTATTTTTTTAGAAGAACTGTTTTTTTTTTAAATGTTCGACTGTCTTAGCTCCGTTACTGGTTCACAAATAAATCTCTCAGCACAGGTGACTTTCCAGAAACACTCAAGTCAGCTGTAGTTACACCAATATTTAAAAAGTCAAAACTAGTGCCAATAATTTAGTAATTATCGACCAGTTTCAAATCTTCCTTTCATATTCTTGAGATTCCTGCTGCACAAATAACCAGTCACTTAAATTCAATTGTTCACAAGTCGTCAATCCGCGTATAGAAGTTTTCACTCAATGAAATCGGATATCTAGCTATCAGACGACTCTTGCCATAAATTTGGGTAAGTTAGCACTTATCTCACTCCTAGATATGAGTGAGTGCAGCGTTTGACAAGATTGGTCACGACTTCCTCGTTAAGATATTAGAAACAATATTTGGTTAGAATTTCGGCATCAAAAATTGGCTGGCAATATCTTATCCAATTGCATTAGCCGTGAATGTTGGAAATTAACTGTCTAACTTCGCAACACATTCTTCATGGGCACCACCAGCGATCCGTTCACTTCTCTTTACAAAGCGTGCTCCTCTTTGCTACGCTGACGACCAGCAAGTTTATTTTTATTGCATTCCAAATTAAATCAACAATCTTAAAAGTCGCGTAGCTGAATGCCTACAAGCATTAACTCATCATTAACTGTTTGGATGACTTCAACTTCAAACAAACCGAGGCTGAATTGGGCCGAATCATAAATATACCACGAATCAAACTTCAAAACAAACCATTATAAATAAACCACCCGCCATCATAAATGAACCACTCACTAGATCAATATCTTCGGGTTTTTAGTACTGAGCCCATAAATGAACCACTCACTAGATCAATATCTTCGGGTTTTTAGTACTGAGCCCATGGGTCCTAATGTTTGCCATAGATAAAAGTCTGTAACTGAAAAATATACGTCACTACTACACATACTCACCATCGACTAGGATAGAAACTATAAAAAAGGCGTAACCATAGACAATATAATTCTCATTCGGAGCCAACCCATTGGCTAGCCTAAAATCGGCCAATGACAGCGGCCTATAAACATGCATGAAGTTCGTGACAGCGGCCTATAAACATGCATGAAGTTCGTATTGGAATGTGGAAAATATACGTCACAAGTCACCCATAGAGATTACCGTGTCTTTTTTTTCTGACCCACCTTTTTCTCGGAGTTATACCCCCCTGACTGAGCCCATGGGTCCTAATGTTTGCCATAGATAAAAGTCTGTAACTGAAAAATATACGTCACTACTACACATACTCACCATCGACTAGGATAGAAACTATAAAAAAGGCGTAACCATAGACAATATAATTCTCATTCGGAGCCAACCCATTGGCTAGCCTAAAATCGGCCAATGACAGCGGCCTATAAACATGCATGAAGTTCGTGACAGCGGCCTATAAACATGCATGAAGTTCGTATTGGAATGTGGAAAATATACGTCACAAGTCACCCATAGAGATTACCGTGTCTTTTTTTTCTGACCCACCTTTTTCTCGGAGTTATACCCCCCTGCCCGCCATCTTCCATACTTCTATCCATAGATATTACCATAAATATACCACTCTCAATATTACTCATGATCAATGATATATAACACCCATAGTGGACTAGATCGCCAACCTGGCGGCCATTGCCGTAGGAATTTGAAGCCATCTTGAAAGAGTCAGATTACGGCGGGAATTCAAAATACATGCATTCTACCGTACATTGAACATATTTTTATGTAGTATATTATCAGTTATAATAAACTACATTATATTATTATTACTATATTATTATATTCATGTAGTATATTATCAGTTATAATATACTACATGAATATACATTAAATAATATTAAATTAATACCAGTATCACATTTTCGTGACTTGGGTGTAATATTCGATGAAAACTTGTTATTTATTGAACACATCAACTATATATCTAATAAGGCTTTAAAGATGCTTGGCTTCCTTTGCAGAACTTTAACTAATATTTACTTAATTTTAAGTCCATAGATTGTATGAGAACCCTCTATATTTCATTAGTCAGAAGTCAATTGGAGTATAATTCACCTATTTGGTCCCCTTTATATAAAGTTCACTCCAATAATATAGAAAGAGTTCAGCACAAATTTCTTAAGTACGTAAATTTTAAGCTCGGAATTCCTATTGATTACATTAATTATGTCAGTTTGATGAATCAATTGCATCTAATAACACTGTCTGACAGGAGAATTATTTCAGACCTAGTTGTGTTACACAGAGTCATTAACAACTTAATTGATAGTCCTGTCATCCTTGCCACTATTAAACTACATGTGCCGACTAGGAATACAAGACAAAATGTAACATTTTTCTGTAATACATACTCGACCAACTATCAGACACACTCACTGACCAATAGGATGCATGATCTGGGCAACAAGTATGGGGGCGCTATTGATTTATTTATTGACTCCATATATAGAATTAAGTATAATCTACACCAACACTTTGTTGAATCCTACAAATTAGAGTAGCGTTGGTAAATTAGTTTTAATGTTTTGTCTTATATGTAGTGTTGTTGTAATTTCTTTTTTTACTTTATGTTTCTCTTACGTTTTACTTATATTGCTTCATATTTTCTTATTATACTTGTAATCACAATTTTACAAGTGTGTATTTTGTACCTTCTTTAAAATGGATTATATCTATTTACTGTCAATATCTCCTGTATAATACATATTATTCTCCTATGTACACTGCATCATGTATCACTTCTATGTAAAAGCCTTTTTAGGCGTATATATATATATATATATATATATATATATATATATATATATATATATATATATATATATATAAATAAATAAATAAATATTTGTTTAAACATCTTTTTATGAAATGTATACTATATTTCTAATTAAATTCTAATTTTCTCTTCTTGTCGCGTCTGTTGGTGCAACCCCATGCTGCACACGCCACAACCATGGTTCAAACAATCCAAAATATTTAATTAAACTTGATAAACTTGCAATCAATTCTCCATTGTACACAAGCAGGCAAATCACGGCTGACCTTTACAAGATGGCGGATGGGCTCTTCAAATCACTACGGGCGCTGCTATACGGGAGGTAGGGTGATTGGCGATCTAGTCTACTATGGGTGTTATATATCTATGCTCATGATATACCTACTACGCTACTACCCATAAATAAATCACTATACTACCATAGTTATACCCATAAATAAACCACTCTCGTTATACCGCTCAACATACTACCATAATCATAATTCTGTTTAAAAAAAACGCTACTAATTTTATAAAAATCTTTGGTATAACGAAAAGCGCCCACTTATATTGTACACAGGTTCCTATTTTTATAATTTTGTGATAATCTACTGTTACCAGCTCTGTACCGTTTTTGTTAAGTATGTTATGTTATGTTTATGTTATGGTATGTTTATGTTATGTTTTGTTTATTTATGTTACGTTATGTTATGTTATGTTGTGTAATCAATTTTATCCTGTAATTTGTTGTATTTATCACTCTTAATGGGTGAAAGCCAATATAAAGAATAATAATAAAAAATACTACTATAAATAAACCCATAAATAAACAATAAACTCTTCACCATACATCATTGTGATTGGTTTATTTATGCTATACAATATCTTCAAATCATGGATCTTGATCATAGATATTATATCCGATATTTATTTATTTAGGAAAACCAACAGATTTTTTACATCTTTCATATACCAGTACCATAGATACCACTATTAATTTATTTATTTATTTATTTATCGTTTCTTTACATTGTATCTTTTTTTTAAGTTATAATTTTTAACCTCACTAGGACAAGCCTGTGTTAATGTTGTTAATTAATTATCAATCAGGGTTGCCTTTGTTATGTTCTAAAATACCTATAATACCTACATGTTCAAATTCCCCACAAGTTCTTTTATCTCCAAAGTTCTATTTAATTAGAATTCACTTTTTATTATTTAGTCGTTTTCGGATTTTCTCTTTCCATCAGGCAATAAAAATTGAATTTTCTTTTAAAATTTTCTGCAAAACAAGACGAAGTTATGGTTCTCATAGTTATTATTTTTCAATGTGGTTGGATAGTCAAGAAATACTCAAATATCAGGCACTTTCCCCACAAAAGGTTCTCCCCGCAAAATAACCCGTTCTTGAAAAATCTTAGAAACTCTCCGCAATTTGGGAAATTCCACACAAACTGGCAGCCCTGCCACTCGCCACTAGAAAGAAATCAGAAATCTAGAAAGAAAAATGTTAGCAAATGTTAGTGACTGGCTAGAACACTTCTGTGGGGTGAAATTGAAACGCCATTATATAATTTAAAAAAAACTTTATCTATGCAAAAGAAATGTCAAATAGACAAAAATGTTTTATTTACGGTTATTTAGGGATACATTTTAAATTAATTTAAATATTAGCAAAGCACAAATAAAATGGATACAGATATCCAGTCGAAATGTAGGGGATGCTTGGAAAATACTGTCGATATGGTTTCATTGTTCGAAAGCGACGATTCAACAATGTTGTGTGAAAAAATGATGCGCTGTGCTACCATTCACATAACTAAAGACGATGGTGGGCCTACACAAATGTGTACAGTATGTTTGGAAGAATTATTTAACGCTATTAAATTTAGGGAAAAATGTGAACTTAATGATAAAAAGATTAGATCAATGCTTCAGCAACTACACGAAAAGTCTAACCTTACCGATGATGCCGATAAGCTTTTCACCAAAACTGATAGTTCTGAAGAATCTCAGAGGTCACAAGAAAGGTTTAATATTAAAGAAGAAGTTAGTAATGACTATGATAATGGCTACGACTTTTTTGACAGCGCTCTGGGTCTTAAAAATGAATTCCTCGATGGTTTAAAAATTGAATTTGACAGCGAAGAAAAGCACCACATAGTTACTTCGGTTCGTAATTCAAAGAAACCTAAAAATATATCTGACTGCGAGGATGTTCTTCTTATGAAGAGAAAGCGGAGAAAAAAGAAACTAAGGAAAAGAGAACTTAGAGAGAATGTGAAAGAAGATGTTATCGTCCCAAAGAAACGAGGAAGGAAGCCTAAATTATTAGAGTACACACAAGACGAGGATATTATGAAAGTTTTACAAAATAATGAACTGCAATGCGTCGTATGTATGAAATTGTTTCCAGATATTAAAACATTTAGGAGCCATGCTAAAATTCACTCAAAGACCCGAGACCACACTTGTGACCAGTGCGGGAAACAGTTCAAATATAAAGATAATTTAAAGGTTTGTACTTGTAACATCTTATAACTTTGACCAAACAAAATAATATAGGTAATCCATTAGGATTTCTGGTATTTATTATATTATCTTACCCTCTTACTTATCCTTTTGCATATAATGTGACGCATAAGGTTGGAACAGTGAAAGACTTATTACCACGGCGTTTGAATGGTTAAAATGGCCTTAAGCCAGGCTTAAGGCCGACTTTACCATGCCAATGTTGAACCGGCATATAAGAATCTATTTAGTATGGCAGTTAATATTCTACCTATTATTATTATTGATAATAAAACAAAATAAATAAGTATACCATCTTCTTAACGATTTTTATCAAATCACTAAAGTAGGCAATCACTGTTTATATTGTAGGAATCACTGTGGACAAGTGGGCAATCTCTGTTTATATTGTGGGAATCACTATGGACAAGTGGGCAATCTCTGTTTATATTTGTGGGAATCACTATGAAGAAGTGGGAAATTGCTGTTTTTATTGCAGGAATCACTTTGAATAAGTGGGCAATCGCTGTTTTTACTGTAAGAATCACTATGGACACGTGGGCAATTGCTTTTTATTTTGGGGAATCACTATGGACAAGTGGGCAATCTCTGTTTATATTGTGGGAATAACTATGGACAAGGGAAATTGCTGTTTTTTTTGGGAATCACTATGGACAAGTGGGCAATCTGTGTTTATATTGTGGGAATCACTATGGACAAGTGGGAAATTGCTTTTTTTATTGTGGGAATCATTACGGACAAGTGGGCAATCGCTGTTTTTACTGTGAGAATCATTATGGACAAGTGGGAAATCGCTGTTTTTATTTTGAGAATCACTATGGACAGTTGGTACATGTAGCTATATGTTTTGTTAATTTAATTCAAATTTCTTATAGTTATAGTATATTATAATCGATGGAAAGATTTAATAGGTAATTAATTAAATATTATGCAACAATTTATGGGTAGGACCAAACCTGCACGCATTAAAAGTGAAAATTTCGGGCAATCTTTACCGATTTTACTCCTATCAAATATGTACAAAATTGTGTTTGTAGGTCCACGCCATGACCCACACGGGCGAGAAACCTTGGAAGTGCGACCTGTGCGACAAGAGCTTCAGCAAGAAGGACAACCTCGCCATTCACAAGAAGCGCCACCTGAAGGAGCGTAACTACAGCTGCGAACAGTGCGGTTCTTCCTACTACACCAGCTATGAGCTCAAGACGCACATGCGCGTCCACACAGGCGAGAAGCCGCATGTCTGTACGCTCTGCGGGAAGAGATTCACCGCCAAGAATAACCTGTACATTCACCAAAGGAGTCACACAGGTTTTTTTCAAAGTCAAAGCTAATGAGACTATTACATCGTCAGTGGGGTGTTTTCACAAACTAGGGATTCCAATCATTTTACTTTTCTAATTCTTATCATCATACTAAAAATGTGTTATTTTAATATTTTCAATGTTTTTAAATTAGATCTAATATCATAAACGGGTTTTTTTTTCAAATAATTTCCAGATAACAATGAAATTATTACTATTTTTTTTGACAATTGAAAAAATACATTAAATACCCTATTGTTTTGTATTCCAGGTGAAAAACCCCATGTCTGCACGGTGTGCGGCAAGCAGTTCACGTCCAAGAACATCCTGTCTATCCACTCACGCATCCACACGGGCGAGAAGCCCTACATCTGCTCCGTCTGCGGGAAGAGATTCACGGCCAACAAGCTCGCCGTGCACATGCGCACGCACACGGGGGAGAAGCCGCATGTCTGCCCGCAATGTGGTTAGTAACATTATAATTTTTTGATTCTGCCCAGTCACTACGGCAGCATACAAAAAGTTTGTGCTTCGGTATTGGAGATACTGGAGGTTGGGTATAATCCATTGGTGTTGTCAATACTGCATTGACACTTAATACACAATTGACGCTTAATACACAATTGACACCTAATACATAATTGACACCTAATACACAATTGACACCTAATACACAATTGACACCTAATACACAATTGACACCTAATAAACAATTGACACCTAATACACAATTGACACCTAATACACAATTGACACCTAATAAACAATTGACACCTAATACACAATTGACACCTAATACACAATTGACACCTAATACACAATTGACACCTAATAAACAATTGACACCTAATACACAATTGACACCTAATACACAATTGACACCTTATACACAATTGACCCTTATAAACAATTGACACCTAATACACAATTGACACCTAATACACAATTGACCCTTATAAACAATTGACACCTAATACACAATTGACACCTAATACACAATTGACACCTAATAAACAATTGACACCTAATACACAATTGACACCTAATACACAATTGACACCTAATACACAATTGACACCTAATAAACAATTGACACCTAATACACAATTGACACCTAATACACAATTGACACCTAATACACAATTGACACCTAATACACAATTGACACCTTATACACAATTGACCCTTATAAACAATTGACACCTAATACACAATTGACACGTAATACACAATTTACCCTTATAAACAATTGACACCTAATACACAATTGACACCTAATACGCAATTGACACCTAATAAACAATTGACACCGAATACACAATTGACACCTCATACACAACTGACACCTAATACACAATTGACACCTAATAAACAATTGACACCTAATAAACAATTGACACCTAATAAACAATTGACACCTAATACACAATTGACACCTAATACACAATTGACACCTAATACACAATTGACACCTAATAAACAATTGACACCTAATAAACAATTGACACCTAATAAACAATTGACACCTAATAAACAATTGACACCTAATAAACAATTGACACCTAATACACAATTGACACCTAATACACAATTGACAACTAATACACAATCGACACCTAATAAACAATTGACACCTAATAAACAATTGACACATAATACACAATTGACACCTTATACACAATTGACACCTAATAAACAATTGACACCTAATAAACAATTGACACCTAATACACAATTGACACCTAATACACAATTGACACCTAATACACAATTTACACCTAATAAACAATTGACACCTAATAAACAATTGACACCTAATAAACAATTGACACCTAATACACAATTGACACCTAATACACAATTGACACCTAATACACAATTGACACCTAATAAACAATTGACACCTAATAAACAATTGACACCTAATACACAATTGACACCTAATACACAATTGACACCTAATACACAATTGACACCTAATACACAATTGACACCTAATAAACAATTGACACCTAATACACAATTGACGACCGATGTGTCTGAGCGTATCAATCTTTACTCTGGTCCAAAAGGTTACGGGTTTAAAACCCTGTAAAAAAATACAAATTTATTAAAAATATAGTTTTTTCTCCTTAGACTTTAACAAAACCTTTAACCCCTTACTAATAAATGTGTTTTAAATTTTCACAACTAATAAAAAAATATTTACCATACATTTACCCTTCAGATATTTAAATATTTTTACCTATGTGTCCCAACGACGCGACGCGATGATGAAATTTTTCATGGAATTTCGGGATGCTTCTGAGGTATTTTAAATGTGCTATATATTTCTTATTTTTAAAACTGTCCTAAAAACAAATATCAATTTAGAAACAAGATAAAATTATCTTTGAGATGCATTTGAAATAAAAGTTAATATTTCTAAATACTTAATAAAATTTTAATATCACATATGAAAATATTAACAAATAAACATTTTATGCGAAACGTGCATTATTTTGAAAGAATAGATATTTATAAAACATTCCTTTTGTGTAGGGAATTAATAAGAAAACTATCACTTCACTTTTTATGCCCTTTATTGGAGCTTACTTGGCCACATTTTGGGCATTGGCAAAACCCACGAGAAAGCGACATATAAGAGACGAGCTAACAGTTTTACACAGTAAATGGTTTCCCAGATTTTCAATAAATTTCTACCATCTTTATACAGTGCATTAATATTAAAAAAATATTCAGTTGCGAAACATTTTTGCGAATGCCGTTTTGTCGTTGCATCAAAAATTCCCGTGAATGTTTATTTTATGTGTTTTCTGAATTCAATGATTTTTTTTTTTATAAAACCTACAAACTTTAGATAAATTATGAAATATAGTTAAATTTATTTGCTTTAAACGACAATTAATAGTTTATCTGTTTTTGTGTCAATATTCGGAGGTATGATTTTTTGATTGAGTGCGTACGAATTCAAAACCAAACCTGCAAAAATCTTCCATGCTCAACGCCTTTTATCGTCAATATCTTGTAGATCCAGTGGTTATGCAATAATTTATTATTTTTTTTTTTTTCTTTTTAAAACTTTAACTGTCCATGAAAAATTCCACCAATTTGTAATCATGCACTTTGAAAATTTTTAGGATGTTATCCATGGAATCAAGTATATTTATGAGACAAACTTTTAAACGATGAAAAATCTCCGCGTTATAAAAAAAAAACTTTTATAAAGTATGTTTAGAGACTAGTGGAATATGATGTTTATGGCTAGTCCTTCAGAGATTTGAAGTTTTAATGGTTGTTTATCACTCGTTGTGTAAAATTTAAAACACGCTTATGTATTAGTATGGCCCTCATGTACGTATTGTAAATATTTTAGGCAAACAGTTCTCGGCAACAAACGTGCTGGTGATACACATGAGACGCCACACGGGCGAGAAGCCGTACGAATGTAAACTGTGCGGCCAGACATACGGACACACCCAGTCACTCAACAAACATATGAGGAAGCAGCATAAAATGGTCACCAATGGAATGCAGGTATACAATAACATAATAATGTACATAACATTGCAATTTTACCGCATGAGCGCATTGATTGCTGGCGACATGTGTGATTCCTCAATCAATCGCCACTGCGTTTTTCTCTTCTGATTTGCATCTTTCTCTCTTAATTTATTTTTGTTAACCTCTGTCTGTCTGTTACTAATAAACTAAAAGAGCTTATTAGCATAGAAAATAGTCCATGAGGAAAACTATTTTCTTCAGGGCCTCCTGTGTAGAGTTAATGTAAAAAAAAAAGATTTAGGACGGGTTGTTTCATAGAAATTCAAATGGCCATTCAGGGGCATTTGTTTTAAGACAGTCCCCGTTTCAGCTTTTGAACTAATTGTGATCAGCAGAAGAGGGCAACCATCATGTTGTCAGCTTACTACACTGATAGAAAGCTGAAACGCACCTAGAATCGGCGTTTAACGGGGACCTTTCAAATGTAAAAAAAACAAAATGGTGATGAATTGCCATTTGATGACTTTGTCACACATGAATTTGTGCAAAACAACTGAGCCAGTGTGATTCGCAGTGAAATGGTGATGAATTGCCATTTTATGACTTTATCACATGTGAATTTTTGTGAAACAACTGAGCCAGTGTGATTTGCAATGAAAAGGTAAAAGATTCAATAGATTCTTCCATTGTTTCATTGTTGGATATAATCTAATTATAGCTACAGATGCAGCAAATCAACGAAGCCCACAGAGCTCTGCTGGATGAGAAGATGGATCCCTTGATCGGAGTCAGAGTAAACAATACCTCGTTGTCACCGAGAGCTTCCTCACCTCCGTGTCCTCAAATGGCCATCTCCGTGGACTCCACTCACGTTAGTTGTTAACTTTTTTAACTTGTCTGTAACAATTATCTTTAAATATAACAGTGGTATTCTAACAATTTTGTTGTACCATAACACTCTTTTTAAAAATATGCTTAAATTGTCGGATTTTCACTAACTTGGTATTTCTATATAAAATCGTAATTGATGCATTTGATAGTCTAGAATTGCTTTCATTGCTAAGCTTTCAGATTCCATTACATAATACTAGAAATTGGGATTTATTTCAGTGCAGAAATTCTGGGACTAACTATCATGTTATGTATTCCTCACTACCCAGAATACTAATGGAGGGAAATAATTATGCCGAGTCAGCTGACATCTTCAATTTTTTGTTTTGTTTTATGGGAATACCATACAAGAGTCCCAACTGCCCCCCACAGTCTGGAGCCAGCGGGACTATGGCTGATATACAATTACAATTGATATGATTTACAATTTTGAAAATGACACTTAAATTCAAGGCAAATCCGAGTTTTAGAGTTCATTAACGGAAGTTACCGACACACATCCGAAATTAGTATTTGTAATATTCATTTTTTTTATTTATGTGAGTACCGCACAAGAGACCCAACTGCTCCCAACCGTCTGATGTCAGTGAGACTGTGGGGCATCCCCAATCAAAGTATGTTGTGGGGTTGAAGGCAGTGGCGAGGGTCAACTCAACTGTTGACCCGTCAATTATTATTGTTCGTTTTCTCTCCTAAAGAATTACATATTATACTTTAAAATATTTTTTCTATTTTTCAGCCAAACCACATCTCTTCCTTGGACGAACACGCTTCCCTGGCGCATGATATAATATTAAAAATGACGTAGATTTGAAAAGTTTGATCTTTAAAATTGTATTTTGTTGCAAAAATGTGATTTGTACTAATATACTCTTTTTGTTTTTGTGTTGTATTGAGACTAAAATCTGGACTGTTTTCATTTATCTTATTTAATGTAAATAACTTATGTAGGAGGTATTGACGACTGAAAGAAACTCATTTGTATCAGTATTATAAATAATTATTTGCCAAAGATATTCTTGTTTTAACTTGTTTGACCCCTGTTTATCTCCTCAGGCCTCTGCCATATTTTTACATCGGTCGGAGTATTTCCGCTTTACAATAAAATCCATGAATGTATTCGAAAACTGCTTTTGAAATGTGATAAAATAGGCTTTCGAATTTTATTATTACAAAATAATTTTTTTTTTTAACAAAAACATAAAAAAAAAATTAAAATGGTTCACTTCACGTTTTTTATAACTTAAGTTACTGATAATGAAAAAAATTATAAAAACGCACGCATTTTATTAGACAGATGTATTACAAACATTAGTGTCACTTCATTTTTTTTGTTGTTTCATATAAAATAATTAATAAAAAAATTCATGAAGTTTCATAATTTTTTTTCAGATAGCGTTCGGAATCTTTGTTTTGCTTTATTTTCATAAAGGTGTACATTTTATTTCATCTGAGGTTAACTTTTAGATTTGAATATAAAGAGTGGCGTTTTCTTTTTCTAACTACGTTTAGTTTATATTTCTCACCACAACAGTAAGGAAGATACATATAAGGATTTCTTCGAGACTATATGAGTTGTTCCCAAAAGAGAACAATTTAGCCTGAAGGATTAAGCTTATTCCAGAAAAGTTTCAGAACAAGATATTCCAAAAGAACTTGCAGGCAAAGAAAATGCATATCTTTTTGTGGTATAATATACACAGAAGGAATAATAAAAATTAATTTACTAAAAAGTTGTGTGTTTGTTAAGTTGTATATATTTATTAAATACATTTACAATGGTTTAACTCAGTGAGCTAAGTTTTATTAAATCTGGTATCGTGGCCTGTTTCTTGAAGGGATGGTTGGTTTTGAGATGTCTGGTGAGGTCACAGCCTCTGAAGAAACCTCTTCCACATTGCGGGCAAACGTGCGGAGTTTGGTTCTTGTGATGTTTCAATACATGGAATTCCAACATGCTCGGGGCTGGAAATTTTCTGGGACAATCTTCTACGAGGCAAGGGTATTTTTCTGCATTTTCGTGCTTGGTCATGTGGATGTTAAGACTACCCTTTTGCATGAAACATCTGCTGCAGATGTGACACTGGAATGGGGTCTCCCCAGTGTGTTTCCTCGTGTGGTTTTCCAAGTTTGAGAATCGCTTGTTGCAGATGGAACATATTCCCGATCTATCCGAGTGTACTTTCCCCATGTGGAGCTTCAGATTGCCTTTGGTAGTGAAAGCCATGGCACACTGGTCGCAGATGTGTGGTTTAAGGTGCTGGTGGAGGAATTCGTGCTTGATGAGGGCGTCCTTAGATTTTACGCACTTTCCACAAATGTTACAAGAGAATTTGCGTTCGTCCGTATGAACGAGCATGTGTTTCTTGAGTGTAGTTCGGCCGGCGAAGGTTTTATTGCAGATGTGGCAAGAGAAGGGCTTCTCTCCGGTGTGCGTGCGTGTGTGACGGATTAAAGTAGATTGTTGCGAGAAGGATCGGGGGCAATAAGTGCAGTGGTAAGGCATCTCCCCCGTATGGCGTCTCATGTGTACAACCATATCTTTTTTGCGATAGAACTGTCTGCCGCATGCGTCACACGTAAAGGTTCTGCCGATGTCGGAGTGGAACCTTCTGCAGTGACCCTTGAGAGTGCCCTTGTCGCGGAAGCGCTTGGGGCAGTCAGGACATTGGAAGGGCCTCTCCCCGGTGTGGGTCCTGGTGTGGGCGATCATTGCAGCCCGAGACTTGACTACCAAGCCACAGATTGCACACTGTACTATTCCAATACTATTTACATTTCTCCTTAATTTCTTTTCCATCTTAGATTTCTTTTTCTTTTTTGAACTGTCTTTATATTTTTTATGTTTATATATTGATATAAATGAATCATCATCACTTTCGCTTTTAAATTGACTCAGAGGCAAAAGGTCCATGTTATCTTCTGACGGCGACATGTCGTCATATTTTGGTTCTTCTTTAATACTGAATTCTAGTTCTGTTAACTCAATGTGTTCCTTATCTTCTTCCTTTGTTATATTTGCTTCCAATACCTTCCTAAGTCTTTCATCAGATTCTCTACATTTCATAACAAACTCATAGGCTTGTGACAACTCCTCAATACAGGGTCCGCATATTGCAATAGGCAAGCCGTCGTTTTCTGAGACTTGAATGCTGGCACATTTCATCAATTTTAACCCATATTCTGGAGAATTGCTCGAATTAAAGAGTGGGAACATACCAGCACAGTTTTGTAAACAAACTCTACAGCTATTTGCCATGTTGTCAATTATAGAAGACGTTTCGGATAATTGGGTTGGCATTAGGATTGGTATCTTATCACATTAAAGGTTGTGAACACTATCAATTGTTTTTTGGTTATATATTAAACCGCAATTGCGGTAATTATTTACCGCAATTGCAATTGTCCAACGATATTGATAATCCTACATTATTATGTATGCAAAGAACCTCATCTGGGCACTACTGGAAGGTTGAATCTGATTTACAATTAACAAATCTTCTAAACATTGAATGCATTACTTCATCAGTCCTTAGAAAACAAATACATATATTTTTTTTTAATTCTGACAAGGCAGTAATTATTTAATTATGGCAAAAACAACGATCGACGCAATTCCCGAACTGTCAATGTCAAACAATTATGCTCAGGCATTTTTATTTACTTCGTTCGAATTATTCTATTTCCATGGTCTATAGTGTCTATGTTTGTCTCTGGATTTTATTTGCTTTCTGAGAGTGGTTTATTTATGCTTTCTGGGCTTCTGTATCTTTTCACCTGTGTTCAGTGTTGTTTACTTTTTTCTTAATTGACAATATTGACATTGAATGGGTGGCTTATTTATGACACAATTGACAGCAATTTGACAGTTCAATATATTGGCTTTTCGGAAGCTTGAAACTGAACTCCACGATGGTAGACTATATCCGTTCTACTTGTCGAATATGTTTAATGGAAGGCAACCAAAAGGTTTCCATATTCGAGATCCAGGACAACACCAAATACAGTGACCTGATGAAAGAGTTCACAGGAGTGGAATTGCTTCAAAATGGTAATCTCCCTACTAGCATTTGCGCAGTTTGTTCGTCTGAACTTAAAGTTTTAATGAAATTCGTTTCCAAATTTAGAACGACTAGTGAAAAACTCAAGGATGCCATACATTTGAATGTCCCATTTAAAAAGATTTTATCAGGTTTTGTTAAAGAAGAGGACGATGAGGAGGATGATAATCTTCCACTGAGCAGCATTGTAAGTGCCGCTGCTATAAAGATAGAAACGCAGTATTCTGATGTAGATGACGCTTCGGATATATATTTTGAAAACAACCAGAGTGATGAAGAGCAACCCAAAGACCTCGAGAAGAAGCCTGTAAAGTTAGAGAAAAAGTCTGAAAAGAAACCAGAAAAGAATTCTGAAAAGAAATCAAAATTAAAATATACCGTCGCAAAATGTGGAGAGTACGGTTTGAAGAAAAACATGATTCAGTGTTTAACTTGTGGTCTTCTTGTTCAGAACAGATCCGCTTTCACCGTCCATTACCGGAAGCACACGGGAGAGAAACCGTGCGTGTGCCTGCAGTGTGGCAAGTGCTTCACCCAGATGGGCTCCCTCAACGATCACGTCAAGAGGCACCACCTGAGAGACGGATATGAAATCAGCGGGCCGCTAGCTGAAACCGTTAAAAAAATGCGAGTCAAGGGGAGGTTTAGCGAGTACCGTTTTACTTGCGATGCTTGCGGAAAGAGGTTCTGGAAGAAAGGTGCGTTGACGATTCACATCCGCGTCCACACGGGAGAGAAGCCGTACCAGTGCACACACTGTCCCAAGCGCTTCGCACAGTACTCGGAGCACCGCCAGCACACACGCATTCACACCGGGGAGCGCCCGTACTCCTGCCACATCTGCGGCAAGACCTTCGTAGCCCATACCCCGCTGAGGCGACATCTCACCGTTCATTCCGATGAGAGGAAGTACAAGTGCAAGATGTGCGATACGTCTGTTAAATCCAGTGACTCTCTTAAGAAACACATCCTAGTCACGCACACAACCGAGAAGTGCAACGTGTGTGAACTATGTGGTGCGGCATTTGCTATGAAATACAATCTGAAGGCTCACATGCGAGCACGCCACTCGGAGCGGTCGGGGACATGCGAAGTCTGCAAGAAGCCATTCTCAAACTTGCAAAAACACATAAGAACCCACTGCCCTAACAAGCCATTTGCTTGCAACCTTTGCACCAAGCGCTTCTTCAGTCAGAAGGGTATCTCAGCACACATGGAAAAGCATCAAAATGAAACTGCTTTGTTTGGGTGCTCCTTTGAAAATTGTAATTCAGCTTTTTCAAAGCAATGTAAATTAGACTTTCATATTTTAAAATACCACACAAACCATACTCCCCACGTATGCCAGTTTTGCTCAAAAGGGTTTTACCGTTTGGCAGATTTAAGAAAACACATAAAATCATCTCATGACCTCCAACCCCAACCTCCTCTCGTTTCACTAGATCAAGTTTCTGTACCTATTCAATTAATTGAAACCCAAGGATGAATAATATTATTTTCTATTTGTCTTATCAGATTATTTTCTAGATGTAAAAAAATTATTTGTTGATATTGGAAGTAAATAATGGAATGTACAAACTTTTTATCATTTTATTGAAATTTAAACAATTTTTTAACATAAGTATTGAGATTTTACATACAATATTTTAAAATGTTTTATATCAATTTTATTAATCCAAGGAATAAACATATGTTTAATGTAATTACAAGATATTTATGTGAACAATATTTTTAAATCATAACACAAGAATCCCTGTGAATTAAATGAATAGTCTTTGATACTTTTATACACTTTATTTCAAGTATTATTATTTATTATCAACTGCTCTGTATTTTTTATTTGTGTATAATATTTATCGTGTTATACATATTTACTTGTACTCAGGATTGGTCCTATTTTCATGTTATGTATACATATTTGTAATAATTAGAATAAAATAACTTTGTTTTTACATATTTTCTTGTATTCAGGATTGGTCCTGCAAAATATTATTGACTTTTAATTTATGAATTTTATTGTTCTGAATTTTTTTCACCAATAAATCAACAATTTTCACATTTTTATTTTTTTACATTAACTCCACACAGGAGGCCATGAAGAAAGTAATTTCCCTCAGGGCCTGTGTCATCCTTGGAAATGCTGTGAGGGGGTTTTTTGAGGAGAGGAAGAAGTGTAGTTCCTTGGATCATTTTTCGTTGATTTACCGGTCAAACTCCCCACCTGAAGCCTGTGCTTTAAAGATTGCAGTCCTTTTGTTAAGATAGAGGATAAGATGAAGTTTTTTCAAAGTGAATTTTAGGGCTCCAGACTAAAGGTGGCTACCAAATTCAACAGTGGGGCGCACTTGCGTTTTGTACAGGATCAGCAGTTGTGTACTATCTGTAGCCCTGTACAGTATCCTCAGCTTCTGAGAGGCTAACATGACTCCGGCTTCGATGGACCCCTGTGCCTGAGCTGGTCAGAGTTAAACCAAGCATATCAATAGAAGTCATGATATCAAAAAGATTGCTTCTGTTGAAGGAAACTATATTATAATTTAGATCCCCTTTAGACGTGAGCAGATATGATTGGGCCTTTGAAACATTAAATTCGACGAGGTTATTTTTACATTCAGAACCACTTTCGAGGTAAAATTTTACATTGATCATATTTTTCTTCTAAATCTTCCTGTAATTAAAGTTACATTTTTTTCTCAATTAAAGATAAGTTTGAAGGTTAGGAAATACGCATAAATTATTAAAATAACCCAAACTCACATTACAAACCTATTTTGTGCATGTTTACTTAAACCCCCGACTTAAATAATTGTCTCCTTAAGAAATTTAAGATCAAATAAGTATTGTTTTTTTTTTTAACAGCATTTTAACGTAGTGGGATTCGAAAAATTTACCCAATATCATTTTTAACGATTTTTCATTTTTTTTACCCATCACATGAATTTGGTTATATAACCTGAGTTTCATAATTTTACAATAATCTTTTCGAAGTATCCATAGCGGTTACAACCTTTGCGTCGGAATATATCTACGTAACAACACGTATTGCCTGGATTCACATTATTTTCAGAACAATATTAATATCAATGTTTTATAATAAATAAATAAATTGTTGTTCAGAAAAAAATGACGTTAGCTCTAACTTTGTACGGAGTCATAACAACTGTTATGTTACCTTGCAAAAGGTTGGCGTTCGCTGCTCTCAACGAAAAATGGAACATTTCATTTTAAAATCTATGACTTAGTTGTTGTCAATATAATCAAATATAATGTTTGACAGTTAGAATAATAAATAAATTTTTATATTTAATCATAAGGATGAGTGAGAATATACTAACTTGTCGAATATGTTTAGCGGAAAGCAATAAAAGCTCTTCAATTTTCGACCACAATGATTCTTCGAAATATAGTGATTTGATACATGAATACTTGGGATTAGAAGTTGTAAAAAATGATAACCTTCCTACTGGAATATGTGTAGAGTGCTCATCAGAATTAACGATAGCTGTTAAATTTATATCTAAATATCGAATATCAAACGAAAAATTGAAAGATGCTTTAGTTTTAAACGTCCCCTTTTATAGACTTTTATCAAATTATATCAAAAAAGAAGACGACGAAGAAAATTTGCCACTCAGCATTGTGAGTGCCTCTATTAAAATTGAGAAAGGTGAACCTTCCGATTTGGAGAACTCCTCAGATAATGTATTTTACACCGACAACAACAGTGACCAAGAGAAATTCAAACCGGAAGCAAAAGCACATTTTACTGTTCTTAAATCCAAGGAGCATGGATTGAAAAAAGATATGGTGCAATGCTTAACTTGCGGGCTCCTAGTTCAAAATAAATCTGCATTTATCATCCACAACAGAAAACACACGGGGGAGAAGCCGTGCCAGTGCCCACACTGCGAGAAGAGCTTCACGCAGATGGGGACCCTCACCGACCACATCAAAAGACATCATTTAAAAGATGTGCGGTTTATCCACGCCGAAGCCTTAACGGAACGCATCAGAAAAAAACATCTCAAAGATGAATTTGGGTTTGAGAAACGATACGTCTGTGATACATGTGGCAAACAGTTTCTGAAAAAGAATTATTTAACAGTACATACGCGGGTTCATACAATGGAGAAACCTTACCAGTGTTCATACTGTCCCAAAAGCTTCAGACGGTGTATAGACTTTATCCAACATAAGAGAATACACACCGGAGAGAGACCGTACTCCTGCCATGTTTGTGGAAAGACGTTTGTAGCACACACGCCACTCAAACGCCATCTCACGGTTCATTCCGATGAAAGAAAATACAAGTGCAGCATCTGTAACACAGCCGTCAAATCCAGCGATTCTTTGAAAAAGCATATTCTCGTCATGCACTCCTCGGAAAAGCGAAACGTCTGCACCGTTTGCGGGTCTGCCTTCGCCATGAAGTACAACTTGAAGGCGCACATGAGAGCCCGGCATTCTGAACGTTCGGGATTTTGCGAATTATGCAAAAAATCATTTTCTAATCTGCCAAAGCATACGGCTACTCATTTGGTGGAGAAGCCCTTTGGTTGCCATATGTGTAGTAAACGGTTCTTTCGGGAGAAAGGATTATCCGCACATATGGTGAAGCATGAAAATGAAAATGCCACATTTCCGTGCTCCTTTGAGGACTGTAACTCTGCCTTTTCTAAACAGTGCAAGTTGGACTTCCACATCTTGAAGTACCACTCCGATCACACCCCGCATGTCTGCCAGTATTGCTCCAAAGGGTTCTACCGCCTTCCCGACTTGAGGAGACATTTGAAATCCAACCATGATAGATTAACCGAACCCATCATTCTCAATACCTTTCCGTGCTGATCAAATTATTGTAAATGAATTTGTAAATTTTATTGTAAAAATTAATTTTAATACAAGTTGAAGAGTAAGAGTTGTTTCAATCACAAAGATTGATTGTATATTAGTACTAAAACTATCAATAATATTCTAATCATTTTCTAGACAGACAAGAAGGTCTGAAAGGTTTTTTGCCTTTTTAAAAAAAGATAATAATATGATAATATATTACTTTCTTCATCCAACTATCTTATATATTTATAAAAACAAATGTAAATGTTTTTAATTTTTTTTTTTTAAAGAAAGACCAACATTCCCGGGTTACTAATAACCTGACAATATTTGAAAATCTCCTACTACCACCACAGTAAGCTGAAAATGTTGCTTGTGTTGTGATGGAGGACTTAGCCAGCCGAGGAATTGAACACACTACACCTGGGTGGGACCCAAACGCGATGTCAACTCGGCCACTGACCGGTCGGTTGTTTGTTTGTTCAAAATCTTAAATCAATGATAATTCTTCACCTTTTGCTTTGAAATTTTGACACAACGTTGCATTCGAATATGTGTGTTTTTATATACCTATATTATATAGACAGCTGAAAACGTGTTTTTTTTTTAAAACAGCGCCATCTGTTGGACGTAAAAGCAAAAGGCGCTATGGTTTCTCTATCTGTACAGACAGACTGAGCCACAGCAAAGTGTGGCGGGGTACAGCTAGTTAATAATAATAATGTATTTATTTTATTATTATAATCTGCTTCATAAAAGTATTATTTATTTAATTAAAAACCATTATGTCATTGAATATTTGACATTAATTTTATCGTTTTGACACAGCCATAGTATAAAGAACACCATAAGAAATGCCATGAGGGCGTGTTTAGTGATTCAAAAGTCTGGCCAGTCGGGCCTTATATTTCCAACACAAAACTGTGTTTAATCATGATTATGAAATTCAGATGGGATGACGATATATAATGTCAGGCAAAGAGAGACAGATTGCATGCTAAATGATTTAGAATCAAAATTTACATGTTAAAAGTCACTGGTGACATTTGTTTCCATTTAATTTGTATGGAAGGCACTTCTAGTGTTCTTATTTATTCTATGGTCAAAGCTAAATAAAGCAAAGCCGCTTATAAATTTGATATTCTACTTTTTAAATAGATCAAAAATTAAAAAAAAAGAGTTTTCGCCCTGTGTTAGCTGATTCTATTTAAGTAATAACATACTTGTTTTTTGAAAAATTTTGTTTTCGTAAATTTTACTGTCTTACCAGGTGATGTTTTTATATATTTATAAAAATAGTATACATGGTATCCGGGCGTAAAGTGCTCTTCAGAGGCGATGATGTTAGAAGTAAAGAAGATAAATAAATTTTTTAGAATTTTTTTTTTTTTCCCATACAAAAATATTTTTCCACAGAAGAATATTTATTTTTCTATACAAACAATTCAACTTTTTTTACTTGAAGTCTACCTTAAAATGTTGGAATTTCGAAAAAAGTTATTTATCTTTTTTACTCCTACCATCATGTAGAATCACCTCCCGAAGTTAGTGCGCTTTACCCCCGAACACCTTGTTTAATCTCCATAAATAGTTTCCCCAGAATAGCTACATAGCATTCATCAGAGAAATGATTTTTGAAAACATCTTTAAAGATATGTCAAAGCAGATAATCTTGTATAATTCATGGTTTGTTAGTAAGGAATTTTTTATTGAGAATTCATTGTAGGGACGGAGAATTCAGCAGCATTCAAAAATCTTGGTGTATTAGAATGTAAAAATAATAATAAACAACCATGCTTTAGAAACTTTTTTTATTTGTACTAAATACTAACTTATAACGGTGCAGTAAAAAAATCTCATACAAAAATTTCTATAAACAATGTCATTAAAAAGATCAGTGCATCATGCTAAAACTTTAAATATTCACAAAAGTTCTTCTTTACAGATTATTCTAGAGTTCTAGAGGCATCTCGTGATTAATATTATTATTATTGCACTTTTATCAAAAATGGAGTACAGAAATAAATCTGTATCGTATAAAATTGTTACTTGAATTTAAATAATATTATTTGTCGTTGTTTGCAGCTTTAAAAATGGTAAAATTTCAGTGTTGTTTGAAATATTGAAAACTGTATAGATTTATTTAGAATATTATTTCTTTTAGTTTGTGTCTAGGATTAGATTAATTAATAATTGTCTATGGACGGATAGTTTATGGCTGTTTTATTGGATTTTGGCGGGAATCAGGAGGCAAGCGATGTCGATGTTGTCCTCATTCTGCAACTCCCACTTGACGTCCACATTGACCTTGGGGTAGGCCTTGAGAACGGGCATGATGGCGCTGTAGCTGTACTTCTCCTTCTGGTTCAAGGGGCAGGTGAGGCCGGTGCCCTCGCAGGCGTTGGGATTGGAGAGGGGGAAGGGGACGGGCATTCCCATCATCACTCCGTGCACTACGGTGTTCACCTTCGTGAGGGGGACATCTGTTGCAAACAAAATGATATAGAGAAATTAACTTTTATTGAATGTAAATGGCAATATTTAAGTGTAAGTAAAATAAACAAGTTGCGACCTCTATTAATAGCGGTGTAAATGTGTTCTCTTTAAAGAATAATTTTACAGGATGGACTAAGGAAATTACAGGTAAGTAGAATGAATGGCGAACTCTATAGCAGTGACATTTTTTGATTATTAATTCAGATTTCGTGCGGCGGATATCTGGCATAGATTTTGCTATAGGGCTTTGAATATTTTTGTGTGAAAAACTGATTTTAAAGTGAATACATTGAGCAAATCAACGATTGGAGGGAAGAAGATAACTATTAGGTGTGTGAATAGTCCGAGAAAGTATGTTTCTAATTTTCTTTTATTTAATAAATCAAAACAAAAATTTCCTCTGGAATCATAAGATTTGTAAGTAGGTACTTTAATACCTACCGAATTATCTATAAACCTTATATTTTATGTAACATTTTGAATTTCAAATAATAAGGAATAATACAATTTGTCCAAAGAAACATCACTATCTCAATGAAAATTCTCTTTTAAAACTGTCTTTAGTCAGGTAGGTACCATAATATTGAAAAACTGCGAATAAGAGAGTCGAAATAAACACAATGATTTCACATTTGAAAATAATCTTTACTGAATCATTAAAGCAGCCACCATCTTGAAACGGAATCAAACAGAACGAACAAATAAATTACAGATGGACGAAAAATAAAACGGTTGAGTTGAAACAGGACTTTGCTAGATTATTACGTCTAATATAATTACAAGTATATTATGGTGGTGACTTACTCGGGATGATGTCCATAGAGATGGTGACATTAGTGTTCCTCTTCAGGATGCATTCCTCTTGAGTTCCATCACACCCGGATACCTGCACATTCTCCACTGTGGCGAGCTTGGAACCTGCACAAACAAAATATTGAAATACATCATGATCTCATTACAAAACACTGGCTATTTGTTTCCCTTAGAACCAATGACATTACAGCTCAAAATCATCTAAGCTCAGAACCAACGACATTACGATCATCTAAGTTCAGAACCACTTTTAAATTAATCCAAAAATCAGACAATTACAAAAGTCATCTAGAAAGTAATGTTTGTAAAACTTTAAAGACAATCATTTTGAATTTGTGTTCTGCGGAATGTCAAAATGACTCCGCAGACAATTCGTACCTTATATAAAGTACAGCTTGACCTATCAGCACATTGTAGAGGATAAAATAGTTTTCCTCAACGCTAAAACGTTCGTCAATCAAATTATTTTTGTAAAACGTGCACAAAGTGATATACTTATCCAGATTTTTCGAAAATACCGAAAAAAATATTATTAAAGAAATGTTAGTGACAATATGAAAGTTTGGGTTGGGACTCTTGTGCGTTATATAAAAAACAGGTCCATTAATTAGGTCAGGTTAATTAATGTATCCTAACTTTTTTTCTAAATAGCTTGTTTACGAGTATGACTTTATTCTATTTAAAAATAATAATTAGGTATTCTTTTTTTGACTTTTTGATATGGTGGCATACAGAGCTCCGGGCCAAAAAGGCCCCCTTCTCTTTCATCATGAGTTTAAATTATGGTTGTTGGAAATTATGATTTAGGTTTTGTGAAAATTTATTGCAATGGTAGGTACATGGCTGCAGTTAGGGGGGTAATTTACGTAGGATTTGTTTCGGTTTTTTCAAATTTAGTTTCGGCGTTTACGTCCTACTGGGCGTGACAATACCTAGATGGACGCGTTTTTATGGGTTGGAATGTCCGAGTAAAAAGATTCCGCGAGACTTAAGATGTGGTCTTTAAGGAGAGGGACTTCAGAGTCCCGGTGAAGCTGGGAAACCCTCATCCACTTGGTAATTAGGTATCCATCCACTCGAGGGATTTTTGCATTTTTGGCATGTTATAGCAAGTTGTGCATAAACGTTTACAGCGATCGTTTGCCATAATGTGCCAAATTTATAAAACCTAAAAATATGGGATAAATAGTGAAATCTAGGTGGATTCATTGGCTTTAAATCGCAGTGAGCAGTTTTATGTTTCAATATAAATATTTTGAGGGATGGTACAGATTCATTAAATAATATGGTTAATGTATAATATATTATATTATGACACCAATCGCTCGATTATGTTTATTACCGCGCCCCCAAGACAAATCCTCGGTGAGCCACTGAGTAAATATTTCATGGGAAACGTTAATCTATTATATTGCGTTGTAATTAGATACTATCTGTTGATGTAGGAGAGTACCCAACAGTTATTATTATTTGATGGACATTTTGCTATGTAAACAGATGGACAATAGATAATAGAAACTTTGGATTATAATGGTTTTTAATGAGAGTAGATTACCTATTTATTTATTTACGTACAATTGAGTTTTGCATTTGCAAAATAATTGTGCAATATTATTATTTGTAAACTCCAATCATTAAATACAAACCAAAACAGCGTAGGAAGGTACTAATTATGCACAATGTTGTGGGTTATAATAATTATTAAGTGTAGGATTTGTGAAGCTGAAAGTATTTGTAAAATGTTTGCCTCAGGCATTACCTTTCAAAAACAAATATGGATCGTCAATTTTCTTTTTCAACTTTTGAACACCAAGGGCGAAATGTCACCAATAACCGAGCACACGGTGCACAATTTAACATAGTATAGTAAACGGGGATTAAAATGTAAAATGTAACATAAAAATGTAACCCGGGGGTATGTATAATTTAGCATGTGATAGTACCTACACGGGATTCCAATGTAAACTATAACATAAAAATAGAAAACGGGGAGTAGGTAGGTAGGTATAATTTAGCGTATGATAGTAGGTACATGGGGATTCCAATGTAAAATGTAACATAAAAATAGAAAACGGGGAGTAGGTAGGTATAATTTAGCATATGATAGTACATGGGGATTCCAATGTAAAATTTTAAATAAAAAGATGTAATATTCCAATATAATAACGTAACAAATAAATTAACTCTGTTTCTGGTCCCAGAGTGTGTGATAAAATAAATATAATAACTTTTATAAACAAAATATTTACATAAAAAATATATCAGATATGTCTTGGACAGCAATAAACTTTGTTTAAACCACTCTTTAAATAATGATAAAAAAGTGATTTACTTATTTTCGTTTAATGAACATGACGCCACAAAATAAATTTGCAATTATTGAAGAAATAATTTATTATTATTGCAAATTGCTGTTAAATACATTTATCACGCCACCTAAAATAAATTGGAGCATCGCGCTTTGCGATAACATATTAATTTTAGAATTATGAGATATTACAAGGCACCTCGAAATTTCGCGTTATTTTTCGGCGAAATTCGAGTTATTTTTTTGAAGAATTTTTAGGAAAGTGATATTAATTTTCGGTCGTTATGTAAATTTTTACAAGCATGTAAAAAGAATGGTAAGAAAAAATTAGAATTCGTAATATTACTTTCTTGTTTTTAAAATATCAGAAAATCGCATAAAAAATACGAATTTCGCGTAAATAATCGCGCTATCCCAGAGAGAGGTGGTACGTATCCGTCTTCTACGATCATCCTCTTTGTTCTCACCATCTTAAATCTTCAATCTTTCAAACAGTCTTGTACGAAAACGAAAAATAAATGTACTAGAACGATGACATCAAATACGTGTAAGGTACTTAACCTCTCTGTGACTACTTTACTTAAAGTTAATCGCCCTGACGAGAGAACACCCTTAAATGGCTGTAGCTATGTTTAGTGAGCAACTTTGAGAAGCCAGGTAGGTAGGTAGTAGGTACTATGTCCCCCCCAATCCCCTCAATCGTCATCCTCATCCTCACGACATTTAAATTAAGGTTCTTGTGCGATATTACTTTTTTTTTAAATGCCTGTGATTTTCAAAGCATTCGATGTCACATTGTTGGTTACAAACAACATACAACTAACGTGGTTTATTTGATTAAATTTGATTGTATTCTTTGTTACATAAACTCCTACGCCCGACATTGTTACCATTTGTTGGAACCTACTGTGTACTTGTATATTTGTATACACGAGTGTCCCCTGTATTGTAGTACTGTACAGTACAGTACACATTACACATCTAATAGATTATAAATGATCGAATGTCGCAGTCAGTCAAGCACGTCCAATAACCTCCATGGAACAGGAACATTGTTGTTGATAAATTATCTGTGTACCAATTTAAAATATCACGCATGACTTTGTCAGAAAATGACACTTTTAGAAACTAACCATCACGCCGTTTACCGCAGGGGTAGGCAGAGAGGACGGACCGCCAAACAACTCGGTCTTGGCACACACTTCTTTCCTCATTCACATTCATACATCGTCTCATACATACTCTTCTATTATTCTGAATCTTGACATGGCCCGACTAAAGTATCTGATTCACTTGATGGTTCCATGTCTTCCTCGGGCGTCCCCGACTTCTGCTACCATTCACATTCGCATGATATATTCTCCTTAAACTCCTTTCTTTGTTAATAAGTGATATATCATAAATTATCTAAATATTGATATTTTTTTAAAACCTCTTCAAATTACACTCTTTTCTTCGCTCATTCGCTCTACATGCCCAAACCATCTAAGCGTCCCTTTCTTAATCTTACTCATTACGCTTACATCAGCCTTGCACTCTTTGCGGATCTCCACATTTCTCACACGATGATACATTGTTTTACCACACATGCGCCTCAGGGATCTCATTTCAACAGCATTCAGTCTACTTTCATCCTATCTTTGCCAGTTCCATGCCTCACTTCCATACATCAAGGTAGGTAGGTACCAGCACTCCATTGTGGACTGCTAACTTCGCTTCTTTGGACAATTTTTAGTTAGCGCCAACTGCGTTCAGTTCTCCATTAATTGAGTTACCTGCATTTACCCTTCGTTCAATATCTCTGTCAGACTTCCCATCTCTCGTAAACATGCTTCCTAAATACACAAACTCATCCACCTGCTCCAAGTATTCCTCATTCACATCTATATTACAGTACAGTGTTTTCGTACTCTCTCTTTCGAACACCACTTTTAGAAACTTTTTCATAAAAATATTGTAGGTTGGATATATCGGTAAACCATATAAATTTGCCCTTTCCCGCCCTTTAGATATTGTGATTTCTTATTTTTGAAAATGATGTTTTTAGTATGAGAAATGTTCACGTGCGGAAATATGGGGGCCAATCATTCCGGAGAATTTCTTTCGGCCTTTTGTAATATTGAACGAGTATATTAATTTATGTTCTATTATCTATTAGCGTTCAATAGAAGAAGAATATAACTGAAGATGGTTTCAAGGGGTGAAATGTATATACGAATTGATAGAGGGAGCTCGCTAATATTAAAAAAAAACACGTAGGTTAGCGACTGTTGTGAGTTTATTTAGAGCGATTTACATGAAAAACGACTTATTTAAAATAGAGCAAAAATAAGCAAAAATAAAATGGTGAGAGGGACATATGCAAATACGAATTTTAGAGGGAGTACGCTGATATTAAAAAAATGATAATAATTAAGCGAAAATGGTGAAAATATTTAATAAAACACGACTAATTTAAAATAGAGCAAAAATCTCCCGACAAATGCTTTATTTGCATTTTAAGATATACTGTAATTTTTTTTCATGTCCATAACATATTAAATAATAGAACAAAACGTGTTTTTTATAATTTTCGAAGCTTACTTTGCGATTTTTTTCTATGGAGGGAATTTCATATAATTAAGGTTTGGGCATAACCATAGACATATGAATATTAGTAGACCTGCCCTAAGTGATTAAAAGCGTATTATCCCCACTCCCCATACCGGTTCCATTGGAGCCGGCTGTGCTCGCGTATGGCCTCAAGTGAAATTTGAAAAAGTGACGTCATCATTCTTGTGCGAACTATGGTCGAGGCATCATCGGTTCATTTTACGAAATAACACGGCAAAATGTTGACTTGTACTACGAAAACTTGTAAAAATAGATGTGAAAAAGAGAATAAACCCAATTGTCGTATTACATTCCATAAGTAAGCATTATTTTACTTTATTTTAAGCTTATTCACACCGTATTATATGGATCAGTTTTAGAAACATATACTATCACATCACAATGTAGCGATTCTCAAGTGTGCTCATCGTTGTTTACTGGGGTAAGTAAATTATGAAACATTTGTAAAAGTGTCTTAACTAAATACTCTGAAACTAACTACGACTCTGCAAACAGAAGAAATTTACTTTGCCGAATTTGGACTTCGCAAATTAGTTCATAACGTGGCGAGTAATTTACGCTCCCATGTAAAAATGTCTATTCATTCAAAAGCAGATTTTACTTTTAAGAACTAAATGGTGATATTATAATGCGAGATGCCTATTTACTGTCAGATTGATTTATTGACGAATCACAGTCAGCCTTACCCCCTTCGTTCTTCAACAGTTGATTTTACCCCTCGCCATTATCTTCTCGTCTATTAATTCCTATGTCTGTGGGCATAACAAATGTTTGGTTCCATGATAACTCAACACAGTGACTATTCAAAACACTTTTAAAAAGTGATATAAAGTCATTAAAAACGATGAAATTTTTTTTTAACCTAACCTACTTAACCCAGTTAATAAAGTTTTTGTTTCATCACTTCCCATGACTTTATATAACTTTTTAAAGATGTGATGAATTATCATTTTGACGATTTATCCGGTCACCCAAATGTATCTATAGATATTATCCTAAAAAAATAACATATATATTTTTTTGGAACTTAAAAAAGTTATAAATCAGAAGAAATTGGGAATGCGGGGGCTTGTGGAATTTAAAGAAACAGTGTGATTTTTTTCATATCTATAAAATGTTAAATATAAGAACGATTTTTTTTTTAATTTTCGTAGCTTTGGTCTCGTAGTCCAGGGAATTTTTAGTAATTACTTTTTAGGTTCCATGATAACTCAACACAGTGACAATTCAACACACTTTTAAAAAGTGATATAAAGTCATTAGAAAAGATGAAAAACAAAAAATTAAACCTAACCTAACCTAACCTACTTAACCCAGTTAATAAAGTTTTTGTTTCATCACTTTATATAACTTTTTAAAGATGTGATGAATTATCATTGTAATGATTTATCTGGTCCCCACTTTTTATACTCCGCATCTAAATAAACAGAGAGCACCAAAAAAACTAACATTTTTTATGAAGCGTTCAAGGAAAATGTGTTTCAGAATGTCTCAAAATGGCGATGTAATTGAAAAACACTCATCTATTTTGTAACTCCCAGACTAACCAGATAGCTAAATGAAATGTATAACATTTTGGACCTAGTAATATGTCGCCAAGCAAATAAAAAAATGATATAAAATTGGGAACTTTACCTTTCCATTTTAATATAATAATAAATTGGTTGTACAAGCTGTAGTAGTACGGTATCTACTTACCCGACAAACTAACCACTGAATCCTGAGCTGATTAGAAATAATAATAAAATTTAGTTGGACATTTTTTTAAACATAATAAGTGTGTATTTGATTGTTTGGTTTGGGCGGGGGTTAAGTGAATACTCGCTTAACCAGTAACGACAAGTGAAAGATTTAAAAAAAAAATCATAAAAACAAAACAAATAATTCACATGAGACCAAAATAACATTTACAGTTTTTACTCTAGAAAAAGGTCAGTAATTACTGTACGTGCTTACATCGCACGGGTATCTAATAAAATATTATAAAAATAGCAATTATTCTTATTTTATTGAAGAAAAAAATAATACCAATAAATCTAAACTAAACATGAAACAGAACAAGACATAAAAATAAAAAAGGTGACAGTCTAAACTGGATATCTTCAAAGAAAAGCTTCGAAGTGCGTCGCTTGTATTCTTACCGCGAGCAGGTGATAGGTACCTGACATTGTTTAGTTTAAAATACTTAATGGACACGGCAGTATTTTACAATAAAACTGACAAAATGTTCAAAATATGTGATAACAAATGATTGATATACTGGCTTGAAATGAGTATCTACAACAGATACCCAAGTATTTGGAATACATTATTACCCACCCATGTACAACATATAACAGGCATACTAAAATAAAAATGAATATATTTACTAAATAAAATTAAAAATCGATTACTTTGGATGAAGGCGATACTTTTGAGAAAAAGAATAAAACATGTAACATTTTCCTTTTTTTAATAAAAAAATCGGCTTCTAACAAAATACAATAATATCGACCATTATTATTTATCTAATATTTTAAAGAATTTTTTGGCTGAATTTGCACTAATTTTCAAAGGAGGCTCAAATATGCACCAATGATCAAAAGAGGCTCAAATATGCAACAATGATCAAAAGAGGCTCATATATGCGCTAATGTCTGAAACAGGCTCAAATATACACTAATGATCAAAAGGGCTCAAATATGCACTAACGATCAAAAATGATCAAATATGCACTAACGATGAAAAATGTTCATATTAATTTTAAATTTCAAAAATAATTTCATTTTGCGAAAGCTAGAGCATAGAGCTGGTATCGCGTCTGGGTCTCACCCAAGGCGTTGTGAGTTCTATTTCTCGCCTGGCTAAGTCCTCCATGACGACCCATGAGATATCCAATATTGTCAGGTTATTCGTAACCCGTGTTTCTTTAAAAAAATGTAAATTAATGTCCCTCTTATTAAATATGTATTATGAAGTTGTCCATAAAGTTGTTGTTAGTGATTACATTAAGATAATTTGCCTTTCGTCACAACGTAATCAATTTCAGTAGTTTTAGTTACAGTTCAATGATTGGGGCACCGCGTCAGCATTTAATGAATGTCAACGATTGGTTTTCAAACAAAAGCTGACTGGTAAAAGTAATTAAATGTTAATTTGCAATCATTCATTGTTTGATATTCACAATGGATGTTGTTTGAGTAATAAATAATAATGACAATATTTTTGTTATTATTTTGGTTTTCGATACCAGGAGGGTCAAAGTTATATGATTCAATTTGTATTTTTTGTTCCCATGATAACCATTTATAATCTAACAATTTTTTGTCATATTTTGACAAAACAGTGAGTTGATCATCAATTTAATCATAGAAGAAGATGAATTAAGAAATCTCAATTAAATATGAAAAAAATAAGAACTGTTGCAAAGGTTGTTGAAAGGTTGCTATCTTTTTTGTATGGTGTAAAGTTCTACCCGAATATATTAGCTACCTAGACTATATTTGACTAAAAACACGTTTTCAGCTACAACAACATCAATAATCTCGTATTTTTCAGTCTTACCACTGTAGCTCACAAAAAGTCTAGAACCGCTCTGTGGTGTACGAATATGTTGGTACACTCTACGACTTTTGGTACACCCTACGACTTGTTGGTATACCCTACGACTTGTTAGTACACCCTACGATTTGTTGATATACCCGGCGACTTGTTGGTACACCCTACGACTTGTTGGTACACCCTACGATTTGTTGATATACCCTGCGACTTGTTGGTACACCCTACGACTTGTTGGTACACCCTACGACCAACGTTCCAACGTCAACTTATCGGTGCAAGATATGAAAGGAATAAAGAGGTTAGTGCGAAAATACGAACATTCATGCGTAGATAATAGTAATTAAGTTAATAAACCACAAAATAATAAATTACATTACAAACATTTTTTTTGTCCGATAATTTTCCTTAATATTGAAGATTCTACAAGATGTGTGCCGAAGATGTAAACATGTTTGCGGACAACTTTTAACAGTTGTGCCGCAGCATAATCGCACACCTTAGAGGGAACATTGCCTTCGACTTGTTGGTTGTCGATACACCCTACGACTTGTTGGTACATTCCACGACTAGATAGTGATTTCATTCTTGTCAAAACGCAATAAAATATTTTAGGTTAAACGCAACGTACGTTATAATATACGCGTTCGAAAATGGCGTTAATTTTTATTTTATTAATACACTTTAAAATAACAAAATGAATTATTTGTTTGCGCCCGTAATACGATTTTCCTGTAAAAGACATGCAACAATATTTTTATTTAAATTTTTTATCATAAATCGTAATAAGAATAAGTGACGCGTATTAAAATGTTCCAAAGGTCAGTTTCGATGCCGATTAACTTGAATAATATGTTATTCTTGTCATATCCAATGATACACTTATTTAAATGCCACGTTATTATCGTCTCTAATAAATTGATCTCCTCTCTCGTAAATAGGTCTCTCGATAATTTAGTCAACATAAATTTGTAAATATACAAAAAAAAAATTTTAACATAGATGCGGCAAATGGTTTTTAAGGAATTAAATATGACAAAAAGCGTTAATTATTTTTTTAACATTAAACTGACGTATTAAAAAAAATTAACATTAGCATTTGAAACATTTAAAAAAATAAACCTCTTTGACAAATGTAACTCTGAAACTTAACTTAACTACTCTGAATGCTTAAATTCATAAACAAATAAATTATTTATATACTTAATAGATAAATCATTTGAATAAATTATCGCCATTAATTAATTGATTAGAGGGTTTTAATCTATTCGTGATTATTCCAATTAGCAAACGCATTCACTTAAATGGTATAATCATTTCCATTATGAATCATACGATCCTTGAGATTTATGCAGTACAAAGTTAAACGTGTTTGTAAAATAAACATTATATTTAAAGATCAATAAGTTAAAGTGTTTGTAATATAAAAATAACATTTAAAGATCAATAAGTTAAACGTATTTGTAATATAAAAATAACATTTAAAGATCGTTAAGTTAAACGTGTTTGTAATATAAAAATTACATTTTAAAATAAATAATTTTCAATAACTCTACATAATTGAAGAGAGGCAAATTATATTCATGGCTAAAATTAAGTTGAAAGACAAATATCGAGTTAGCCCGAGTGAATTAGATTAATAAATATACATAAAAAATGTGTGACCATAGTGGGGTATACTTTTAAGATATATCAGGGGTCGGGGAACTTTTAATTCGGTTAAAACGTACCAATATTTCAAATATAGTACAGGGTGTATCGGCACGTACCCGACAAATTTTAACCAGCGATTCCTGAGCATATATGGAGTAAAAAATGTTACGGCCACTTTGCTGTTTGGTAACGTTTTTTTAAATAAAAAAATTATTATTCATATTTTCACCACATGTCACCACTGTTTTATCCTTTGTCAAAGTTTGAAAACCCATCTGGCAATATTTTATTCGAGTTTCGTTGAATAATGTACGTATGTACCTACATTGGCGCGCTTTTACAATCACAACGAAATGGCACGGCACCATTCGTCTCATTTTTAACTATTATTATTTAGTGTGTACGAAAGAGCAAAGACGGTTTTCGACATACTTGCTAATAACAGCTGTTGAACCCGAAAAGCAAAGCCAATGACAGTGAGGGAGTGTGGAAATTTTTTAGTTTTTTGTTTTTAATTGAAAAAAAAATGCTACCGGACAGCAAAGTGCCCATAACATTTTTTACTCCAAATGTGCTAAGGAATAGCTGGTTAAAGTTTGTCGGGTACGTGCCGATACACCCGTATAAAACTTTTATTACAGCAAATTTGAATCCGACTTTTAGCAGGTAGGTACTTATATTTTTACAATAATTGAAAAAAGAATTGTCAGTTTTGGCAAATGTGGCGAAGAAAAATGCGTTATTATATAAACAAAAACGCTTTTTAGTATAGAAGGAGGTCTCTGTATTATGTTAGTATACATACGCACCTCAGTGGGGGCTACAATTTCATATTTTTCAATCTTAGCACCATATAACAATGAAAAATAAGACATGTGGGTTGGTCGTTTTTTGTGATCTATGGGCTGGAAAATGGGGCCTTAAATTTCCAACACAAAATTGCGTTCTATCATTATTATGAAATTCTAATTGGGTGGTGTTATACGATGCCAGGGAAGTATAAAAGAGATAGAGGTATAAATATTGGTTTCCATTCAAATCTACAGTTTGCATTATTTAGTTGGTGCTTAGAACTCTAGTACACAACAGTCACGAGCCACCACTGAATTAACTATCTATCAGTGCCATCTGAGTTACTTATTTTAATGTAATGATGTCGATGGATATTTTGAAACAATTTTAAACTTTTTATTATTTATTGTAATGGAAATGGATATACTGTAACAATTTTAGTTGACAGTTACCGGTTTCAGCATAACAGTAATACGTAAACACAGTGAGCACGCACTTTTTTTCGTCCAAAGTAAAATAACAATAAACATCAATTAAAATCTGTTTTTGGCGCTTTTTTCTAATCAACTAGCATCTTTAGTGACTGCACGATAGCAGCACAGTCTAAGTACCAAGAAAACAAACAGTGAACTCGCTTAAATTTGACAAACAAATTTCACATATCCATATTTAAAATTATTGTTGTGCACCATCGGCGCAGGTAACTTGCACTCTACACGCCTAGTGTCCGTCCACCACTACCAACTTAGTGAACGACATACCAGACTGCTAGCCAGTAACCAGGGAAGTCCAACCAACCATTCATTTATTTAATTAAATTATTTTGTCAAAATACCAGAAGTAATTATGGATGCGCAAGCATACATTTCCCTGGCTAAAGACGCCATTAATGCATTGACCAACATCGTAATGGATCCGAACAATAAATTTACTAAGGAGCATATTGGAAAAATTATGCCTAAAACAAATAACATTCTTAGCTCCATCGGCCAAATGGCAGCGAGAATGGCCAGTCTAGAAGGCGAATTGTCTGTTTATAAAAATATGCCTCCCACGACAACCACTACTGTTCCCTCACAATTACAAACAAAAAACGTTTGTGAAATTATTGCCGAGATAAATGAACAAAATTATAGAGAAAAAAATATAATAATTTGTAATGTACCTGAAAGTGAAGCATTAACTCAAACAGAGAATATGAATAGTGATATCACCAGCATTAAAAAAATTATTTCTGACTTGGACAACTCTACAAATTCTCTCGATCTCAAAATATACAGAATAGGGAAAAAGGATATAAATAAACCGAGGGGAATCAAAGTTGAGTTTCCCGAGTCAAAATGGCCTAAAATCTTACTCAGCAAAAAACACTCACTAAAAAATAACATCCGAATGTACCCGGATCTATCATTTGCGCAAAGGACTCAGTTAAATGATTTAAGAACGGAACTCCAAAATAGGCAATCATCAGGTGAGCAAGATATCACAATTAAATATATTAACAACATCCCAACAATTGTCAAATTATCTCCAAAAAACTGACCCATAACCAAAAATCCACATTACGATCTATCAATATTTACTACCAAAATGTAAGAGGACTGAAAACTAAACTAAATGATTTAAGAATTAAACTACCAACCCTTGAATATGATGTTTACTGCTTCACTGAGACATGGTTGACCCCAGATATTAAAAATGGCGAGTTAGGATTTCACTCCCATAACACCTATCGAATGGACCGTGATAATAATACTAGCAACAAAAGTAGGGGAGGTGGTTGTCTAATTTCTATTAATACTAAATTAACCTCAAGAAAACTCAAATGTGCAAATATCAACGTGGAACAACTATTTGTTTTAGTGACATACAAAAGTGAAAAAATAATAGTTGGTTGTGCGTACATTCCACCCTCATCTGATGACCAGCTTTATACTAGTTACTGTCAAGAAGTAGAAATATTGCGAAGAAAATACCCAGACGCTAAATTTATTCTTACAGGTGACTTTAATCAACCCACTGTTCAATGGGACATTGACAACAATAATACCTGCACAAATTCCACGTCCAATAATGGTTCTCGTGAACTTATAGAAATGTCGTGTTTCCTAAATCTTAGACAAGTGAACTTTATATATAACTGTAATAATAATCTATTAGACTTAATTTTTAGCAACTCCAACAACATAAGTGTACAACATGCAAATGATAACGTTTCAACAATTGATAAATACCACCCACCACTTTTTGTTAAGCATATATCTACACAAATTTTAAATTTAGAGTCTTATAAAGAGAAATTAAATTTTTATAAAGCCGATTATCCCAAGATAAACGAGTTTCTCGCCAAATCAGACTGGAACTTCATTAGTAAATGTAATAATATTAATGATATAATAGAATCTTTTTACTGCATAATTAAGAAATCAATTGAACTTTACGTCCCTATTACAAAATATAGGACATCTAATTACCCCAAATGGTTTAAAAAAGAGCTAATTTGTACTATCCAGGCAAAAAAACTTGCACATAAAACATTCAAAATATCTCGAGCTCCAAATGACTATCTACTTTTTTCTAAATTACGCAACAGGGTGAAAAACATGTCGATCTCCTGCTACAAAGAATACCTGGAAAATATTGAGCAATCGTTACAAAATAAACCTCAAAATTTATTCAAATTCGCAAATAATCTTAATAGTAATGAATCTGGTATTCCGTCTATCATATACTACAATGGTAAAATTGCTGATACACCTCAAGGAATTACTGACTTATTTGCCGAATGCTTTGGCGAAGTATATGTAGCAAACTCATCCAATAACCAGATACCTCAATTCAACTCCAATATTTCTATTGATTTTAACGACCTTGTTATTGATGTAATCGATGTTCAGCGTAAAATTACATTATTAGATACTCAGAAATCCGCTGGCCCGGACACCATACCCGCAATTTATTTAAAAAACTGTGTATCTAACTTAAAAGGTCACCTAACCAAAATATTTAATCTATCATTAGCATCTGGCCTTTTCCCACAAAAATGGAAGACCAGTTTCCTTAGTCCCATCTATAAAAAAGGCGACAAAACGGATGCTTCTAATTACAGACCTATTTGCATACAATCAGTAATACCTAAATTGTTTGAATCCGTATTTCTATCAAAATTTATGTTGCAGGCTCGCAAAATCATTTCCCCTCACCAACATGGATTTATATCCGGTAGATCTACACTTACAAATTTAATTATATACGAAAAATATATATCTGATAATCTAAATTCAAAATTGCAAACGGATGCAGTTTACACAGATTTCAGCAGAGCGTTCGATAAAGTTTCTATAAAAATCTTATTAAAAAAACTAGAAGTATATGGGATAAAAGGAAATCTACTAAAATGGCTTGAGACCTATTTGACATCTAGAAAACTGTACGTTAAACTATCTAACCATATTTCACACGAAATTGAAGCTTCAAGTGGGGTGCCTCAAGGTTCTCATCTAGGTCCGATTCTTTTTTTGTTATTTATCAATGACATTGTTACAATATTTGAAGGTATCCATTTCCTATTGTTTGCTGATGACCTGAAAATTTACACTATTATAAGAAATTTAATGGACTGTCTTGTATTGCAAAAAAACTTGGATCGATTATATAACTGGTGTAACATTAATGATTTATTTTTAAACATTAATAAATGTCATTCTATAAGTTTTTCTCGAAATAAAAATCCAATACTCTTTCAATATCATATTAACAATGTAAATCTTTCTACAGTAACATTAATAAAAGATCTGGGTGTCGTTTTTGATAACAAGATGACATTCGTCCCCCACATCGATGCAATCACGAATAAAGCACTTAAATGTCTCGGATTTGTATTAAGAACGTCCAAAGATCTAATGTATACTAATACACTCAAAACATTGTACATTACACTTGTCAGAAGCATTCTTGAGTATAATTCCTCTCTCTGGTCACCTCTATACAATGTACACTCACACAAAATTGAAAGAATACAACACAAATTTTTAAGGCATATAAATTACAAATTACATATTCCATTAGAAAATTTAAATTATAATTATTTAATGCACTTGCTTAAACTACCTGAATTATCACAGCGAAGAAAAATCTGTGATGCTTTATTATTATTTAAAATTATCAACGGTTATTTGGACAGCCCCGAACTAGTGAATTTGATAAATTATCAAGTTCCCAATAAGTACAACACTAGACTTCATGCTCCATTCAATATAGTTGCTTCTCGCACTAATTTTATGATCAACTCTTGTCTTCAGAGATTGCATCGTGTGGGGAATGAAACATGCTCTGTTGATATATTTTTTAATAAAAACATCGCCTCCTTTAAAAAGCGTATATGTATGCAGATATTAAGCAAAAATCCTGTTGATTGTTAATAATAATAAACTTAATACTCTGTAACTACTTTCATAATACCTACTTCTTTTTGTATGTAATTGTTGTGTACCTTTTATTTTTGTCATAATAATAAAAAAACTTACGTACATTTATAATAGCAAAAAAAAAAAAAAATATATATATATATATATATATATATATATATATATTTTAAATTACAAGAATATTACTTACTTTTATAAATCGCTAGAAAATGTTTTGCACCACTGCCAACAGGTATGTTTCGAGTTTGTTTGTAATTATGTTTTGTGTAATATTGTGACAATTATAATTGCTGAATGTACTGTAGCCCGAGCCCAAATAAGTATTTGCTGGTTGAACTCCTCTATACAATATACAATTTACTTATCGTATACTAATACTTACCTGTGTTGTGCCAACTTGTCTTTCATGCTCAGCTTATTATCATAAATACTATGTTATACTTCTTATGATGCTATATACTTGTTATAATGCTCCTGTATAATTTACCTTGCATGTAAAAGCCGTCAAGGCGTGAACAAACAAATAAATAAATAAATAAATAAATAAATATTATAGCCATCTTTAGACTGGTTTGGCAAAGTAGGTAAAAAACAAAATAAGTGGAATTTTTTTTTCAATATATCTTTAAAATGGAAACAATAAAAAAAAAGAATTATTTTAATGCAACAAGAAAGTTCACAAAAGTCATGATGGCTTGGATAGGAATAAGTAAAATATATTACCACTTGCGCACACCCGTGGAAAATCACGGGATAGCTGAATCTTTGAAAAATCTGTTCCAATTTTGAAAATGACAAATTAAATAATTTTCTGGTAGGCAGGTACCTTTTTGGCTTGTCTGAATTCTTCAAACAGTTCCAATTTTGAAAATGACTCATAAATTCAAAGCAAATCCGAGTTCTATAGTTCATCGACGCAGGTTAACCTTCGTAATATTTTTGATAACTGAAACTAATAATTTAAGAACTGCGGTGGATTTATTTTCGTTGATGTTTTGAGACTTGATAAAAATGCTGACAATATTAATTCAATTAATGAAGGTTAAAAACATTACTTTTCGTGATAAATTAAAAAGCACTTGGACATAATTTTCGTGGGTAGAGGGAACTAGACCGATTCTAGATTCTTGTTAGAACATTCCGAGAATCCGATAAGTTATCGGAATGAAGGGGTGAGCAAAATTATGCACCCCAATGGCAGATAGCTCCGAGCAGACAGATAGCCGAACCGATGGCAGATAGCTAGGAGCAGACAGATAGACGTACCGATGGCAGATAGCTCGGAGCAGACAGATAGACGTACCAATGGCAGATAGCTCAGAGTAGACAGATAGCCAAACCGATAGCAGGTAGCTCGGAACAAACAGAGAGCGGTTCCGAGTGTCCGGATGTCCCGAGTTCGGATACCGGTAGAAATTGAAACATTTAGAGAACTTGAAACATCCCACTTACTTGACGTTTATAATTGTGGTGTAAATTTTAAGCGGCGCTTAATATCGGAATAGTGAAAAACTTAACATGTTAAAATACGATGTAGCGTGGTTATAACGGTCTTAAACTGGCAAGAAGACACGTGTGTCGGAGAATCACGTCAGTTATTAAGGTTGAAGCGATAGCTCAGTGGTTATATCAAACACAATGAGAGGAAGGTCCCGAGTTCGAATCTCGGTTGCGGCAAGAACATTTTTTTCATGTTTTTTTCATATTATATAAAAATAAGTTGATTATTATTGATATCACTTGAACTTGTTTTGTGAAAAGAAAAACCTGAAACAGTTATTCCTACTAGCATAATCGAAAACGGAACATATTATTTATGCAATGATGGGGGAGTTAGAGGTAACAGAAAATCGAACCGCAACGGCGACGCCTGAGAGTGAACCCGTCGCGGCGCTTCAAACCAATACCTCGAACAAGTCAGCCAATAGCCAGTCATATCGTATCAAATTTGAATTATTAACACGATAAAAGCTGTAGTTAAGATAGTATCGTTTAATAAAAAACTTACCGCAGTCGCTGTAGACTTCAGCGGCGACGAATCCGACACAGAGCACAAGGACGGCGAAAGAAATTATAGACTGCATGTTGCTTGCTTGAATTGTTATGTCTGCGTACGTTCCTTACCAAATAACGACTGACTTATCGCGCCACAGTTTTTCGCAGCTAATGAACGGAAATCACTAATAAACGGGTATATATCTCGGCGAGACCGACGCGTACGTTCACGTGCGTCTTTATTAATATTAATGCGGACAGGATGCCAGCTGCCAGATCTGAGTCACACGACGGCAAATGCCCGACTGAAAGGCATGGAGCATGGACACGGACAAAAGTCCACCGCACGTCACTTATCGCCGATAAACAAAGAAACCGACTCTTCCGATTTCAAACAAATGTGCATACCTATACCGTAATTGGTGGTAGTCGATATTGCCATAATGCGGCTTGCATGAGCGATTGTGATCAGTGACTACATGATATGATTCAGTACCTGTGAAGTACCTACAGCGGGTAGGTAATCGACAAACATTAACCTGGGATTCCTAAGTTAATTTTTATTAAAAGAGGTTGATTCCATTTTCATTTGTTTACTTTAAAAAAGGCAGGTAAGTACCTAATTATTCAGTACTCATCCACACTCCTAATACGCATCGGTTATTGAAACAACACTTTGTTTTGCTAAGCACTACGAAGTTTGTCCAAAATGATGTGCTTTTGATTTGATAATTTGATGGATTCGTAAAAAGTTCAGAACTTATTGTTTTTCTTTTTCTTGTCATTTGTATGAGGTTTTTTATACAGCTAAGAATTTTTCCTCATAAAACTCATTAATGTAATATAAAATCAGTCAAGTAAATACAACCATCAGATGGTGATAGTAATAAGGCCAAATGAGCCGTAGTACTAGTCAGCTAGAAACATGAAGGGTATTGTTATAAGCCCTAGCTAGTTAGAGGATTACGAAAGAATCCATAAAATCAAAAAAAAAAAAAAATTGATGGATTAGAAATATTTCAGATGATTTAGAAGAGAACACATCTTGGCCTTTGAAATAATCGACCATTTTTTATAATCATTTTATAAGTACAGAAAAAAATATCAGGCCGGTAAAAAATGCTTTTAAGTGCAAAATCTCCTACTTGGAATCCTTTTTCGGCTATGGTTTTATTGTAATTAAGTTATTTAGAAATTTATCGTAAAACACTTAAATATTTGTGCATGAACTTCGCAAAATAAAATAAAACATCCCTTTTGACGATGTTTTTTCTTTCATAAATCAAAACAGGCAGCGAGCGGGAATTAAAACCTTATCACTGTCTACATTAGGAATGTTATTGTTGGCGGCCCGATTCCAAATTACAAGACTTTTTATTATTCTTTATTTTGGCTTTCAACCATTAGGGGTGATCTTAGCCATACACAATTAACATTTTTCTTATTAACAAATACAACAAATTACAGAATATAATTGATTACACATCATAAACATAACATAACGTAACATAAATAAACATAATAAGACAACATAACATAACATACTTAACATAAACGGTACAGAGCTGGTAACAGTAGGTTATCACAAAATTATAAAAATAGGAACCTGTGTACAATATAAGTGGGCATTTTTCGTTATTTAACCAAAGATTTTTCTAAAATTAGTAGCGTTTTTTAAACAGAACTATGATGAAATCGGCAATCTTATAAACAAATACATCATATTTATGGGAGTAAATAAATGTGATTATAAAACATAAAGATAAACATAACACAGACAAACCATGAACATAACATAAACATATCATAGATATATAACAATTACAAGACTTGTTCATCACCTTAATGGGATATTTTCACAAACTATGAACGGTTAAAAATGCAATAAAAGATATAAATTTGTTTTAGACCACTTTAATTTTAATTGTACTCTATCGGTTTCGGAAGCACCCTTCCTTCGTCAGGAGAATATTAAAACTAATTAAATACTTAAAATAACACTTAAATTGAATACATATTAAAAATAAACTAGTTTTAATATTCTCCTGACGAAGGAAGGGTGCTTCCGAAACCGGTAGAGTACAATTAAAATTAAAGTGGTCTAAAACAAATTTATATCTTTTGTTGTAAATTATGACGAGCCACAAAGTAAATGCTTATTACAAATATGGTTAAAAATGCGTTTAAAATTTGATTTATTTTTCTGATAACGATTATCGTACTAAAAATAAGAATTAATTTTAATATTTTCAATAAAATAAAATACTTTTTTGTTTTAAAACCACGATATTTATTAATTTAAGAACCGACCGGTTTCGCTTTACTTAAGCATCATCAGGGTACAAATTAATACTAAACAAGAAATACATAATGTGTGTATATATATAACAAAATATAGAGGGAGACAACATGATACAAATATAAGCAACACAAAGACGGTCATAAAATACATTAACATAAGTGCACAAGTAATGGAAAAACGGCTAGATAATTATGTAGACTAATGGGTTATATCAATAAATCGGGAGAAACAAAGCATCAACTGGCATGGTGGTAAGGAGGTAAGGAGAACTGGGATTTTTTTATGGGTTTATTGGAAACAGACGTGTTTTTATATCGTGGTTTTAAAACAAAAAAGTATTTTATTTTATTAAATATGTCAAACCACAAAGTGATTGCTTTCTACAATAATATTTAATATTTTCGTTCATAGTTATTATTGATTTCAAAAACGATCCAACACGGCACATTCCGAAATGGTTTTAATTGTCTAAAACGTCATTACAACAAAACCATAAATAAATAAAACCGACAATGTCTGGTGTCTGGTAAGACGGCTTTCACCAATGTCGCCCGGCTTGACGTCAACCAGTCAAAGTCGCTTAATTCACAAACAAAAACTAACGCCTTTTTGGCGACTAATCGTAAATATGAATAATTTATTCGTCAACATAAAAATAAAATAAAAATACCACCATTATTGTAAAATTTTCTATAGTAAAAAAAACAATGAAGATACCCTATTGTTATTTTTTTCTTTTCTTTTAGTGTTTCGCTTACTTTCAAATTTCCAATCAGTTGTTATTTTCACGCGCTGTTTTAACCATTATTTACTATTGAAATAATAATATTTGTATAGCGCCATTTTTGTGCAAAAAAAAAACGATCTATGTTATTACGAACTATATATGTATAGAGATAATATACAGTACCATACTTACCTGGTAGGTCACTTAGATTAACACTTAATTAACATTAACTAATTGTTTATTAGCTAAATTTAGATACAGGATTTAGGACATAATTGGAAAATAAAAAAATATTTGTTTTTAATAGAAATAAAGTTACCAGTGTTTTGCATTTGCCTTATTAGCTTAAAATAAGTTTAGGAATCGTTGATTAGAGGTTGTCGGTTACACCATGTATATTATGTTAGGTTAGGTTAGGTTACATCATGTATATTATGTTAGGTATATATTGATGTGGTAATTACGCAATTGCGGTAACAACTCATCCTAATAGAAGTTTTCCAGTAAAGTTGTTAAGGCTATTAATTCCGTGCCCCGGTAATTGTCCACTTTGTTAATTCCCGAGAAGTCAATTGGATCAATATCGGCTTTTTTATTTTTAAACATTTTTTGAAAGATCTTGGTATATTTTTAACATTAGCTCCACTAACTCCAAAATAATACCGCTCCCTTCGAGATGCTTTGTGGAGGGTCTCATTTATTAAATCTAACACCATGAACCCGGGCACCCCTGCTAAGTCACCACTTGGTGTATCTTTGATATGAATGTAAAACCAAACAATATTAACTTCCATAGCTAAAAAGTTAAATCGTAACTCATGCAGTGATGGAATGAGACCCAGCCAGGTGTTTGAGCACGCGTCATATTTGCCGTTGATAAAACTGCTGCCACACGCAAAGCTCACATCAAAAGTTAATGTACAGCGCATCATCTTTTCTACCGACACACGACGCTATCAAATATTTCTTCCTATGGTAGGAGAGGGGGTCAGTTGAATTCGAGAGCGGCCGAAGAATATAATTTCATCTGTCAAAGTGACAACTTTACTTACTGACAGCTTGAGCACGTTTTCGAAATGGATGATACTTGTCGCCTATTGCTGGATCTGTTGGACAGCTCATCCTCAGATGATGATGCCGCCAACTATATAATTATAAATGCTATTTATAAACTATTTAGATTTTAAACAATCTGCGCGTAAATAGCGCATTTTCACATAACCTCTCCGTCGAATCAGGAAATTCGCAGTTCGCACGCCGATCGACGAAAGCGACATATAATAAATTATTGTAAAATAAGCTCACGTCGATTTCCAAAAATGTCGAAGGCAAAGGCGGCAAGGACCAACACCAGGGCAGGGAACGAGAAGAGAGCACGAGAGCTGACGAGAGCAAACCAGATTACCCAGGAAAACAATTGAAAACAATCAACAAACGAACAAACTAGAAGCTTCTCTATGTAGGTATAAGGCCGTCCAACTTTCTCAAAAAACCGAATGATATTACCATATAAACATACTGAGTTAAAAATATGATTAATTTTGAAAGGGCGAAAATTTGTTTACTTCAAATTCAAATATTGATTATATTTATATTTTAAATATAGGTATGTCAAGTATGTTTGCCAAATAAAGTTTTTTTTTATGTTTCTAAATTTACTAGCACACATGACGATATGAGCTAACATAATAAATAAGAAATGCATTATTAGGCTGCTTATGTCATGGCTGTCAAAGGGAACACGGAACTTAGTTGGTAGCTCCGTAATTAAAATGACCCCCTCTCCTTTTTACGGCGGAGAGGGGGACGCATAGCTTTTCAAATATCGCGTCGGGAGCGGTTAAGCTGCTGCCACACGCAAAGCTCACATCAACAGATAATATAAAGCACAATAGCGCTCGCCATACAATCCCATACAGACCCGACACACGTAAAAAGATAACGCGCTATAAGTGTGGTTCTGAACTTCGCTAACCGAATTTATTTTACTTAACCGCTCCCGACGCGATATTTGAAAAGTTATGCGTCCCCCTCTCCGCCGTAAAAAGGAGAGGGGGTCATTTTAATTACGGAGCTACCAACTAAGTTCCGTGTTCCCTTTGACAGCCATGACATAAGCAGCCTAATAATGCATTTCTTATTTATTATGTTAGCTCATATCGTCATGTGTGCTAGTAAATTTAGAAACATAAAAAAAAACTTTATTTGGCAAACATACTAAACATATATTTAAAATATAAATATAATCAATATTTGAATTTGAAGTAAACAAATTTTCGCCCTTTCAAAATTAATCATATTTTTAATCTCAGTATGTTTATATGGTAATATCATTCGGTTTTTTGATAAAAATTGGACGGCTTGGACGAAAGTTGAGCTTATTTTACAATAATTTATTATATGTCGCTTTCGTCGATCGGCGTGCGAACTGCAAATTTCCTGATTCGACGGAGAGGTTATGTCAGGTTATGTGAAAATGCGCTATTTACGCGCAGATTGTTTAAAATCTAAAAAGTTTATAAATAGCATTTATAATTATATAGTTGGCGGCATCATCTGAGGATGAGCTGTCCAACAGATCCAGCAATAGGCGACAAGTATCATCCATTTCGAAAACGTGCTCAAGCTGTCAGTAAGTAAAGTTGTCACTTTGAAAGATGAAATTATGTTCCTCGGCCGCTCTCGAATTCAACTGACCCCCTCTCCTACCATAGGAAGAAATATTTGATAGCGTCGTGTGTCGGTAGAAAAGATGATGCGCTGTACATTAACTTTTGATATGAGCTTTGCGTGTGGCAGCAGCTTTACGTAAAATAAATTCGGTTAGCGAAGTTCAGAACCACACTTATAGCGCGTTATATTTTTACGTGTGTCGGGTCTGTATGGGATTGTATGGCGAGCGCTATTGTGCTTTATATTATCTGTTGATGTGAGCTTTGCGTGTGGCAGCAGCTTGAATCGACGGCAATTCTAACACCTGGGACTTGCAGAATTGTACCTTCGACGCCTCGCCTTCACCATCACTATCTAGCCTCTCACCATCCGACGTTCGTGTGCGAAACCAACGCCTTTGTGCGAACCCGACGCCTGGTGAAAATCCGACGCTCGTGTGCTAACCCAACACCTTTCTGCGAACCCGACGCCTAGTGTGAATCCGACGCTCGGGTGCTAACCCAACACCTTTGTGCGAACCCGACGCCTGGTGTGAATCCGACGTGGTGTCATTAGGTATACCTGTCAGTACAAATCGTGAAAATTTAGATCAGCTTTAGTAACTACTTGTTAAATATGCACGAAGAAAAATGAGTATAATAAATTTATTAAGAATCTCTTCAAATTATTGGTAATTGCAGGCCCTTAACAAATTAATTAATTGGTTTCCCGTTGAACATTTAGTAAAATACGAATATATTATCACGCTATCGGAATACGTGCTCATAAAAAGCCTAATATTTTCGCATTTCCCCACTATTCTCGTATATTATCAAGGCAAGGAATTTACTAAAAGCTTATCAAGAAACGGCCTGCCAGCTATCCCGTGTTTGACTAAATTAACAATAATTTAAAGAGATACCTCATAAATTTGTTTGGCTCATTTTCTCCTTGCGTATAAACAATAGCTGATCAAATATAACTATTCACGGTGTCCGGAAACTATTGGTACAAGTGGAAATGGTGAATGTGCACGAAATTTTGAGTTGATTTTGTAAAATTACTTTTTTTATTATTTATATTTCTTGCTAGAGCAATCCCGATGAGTTACAAAACTCATTATAGGACGAGAGGAACTTATAATCAGAGATGTGCAAAATGGGTACCCAAAACCATTTGAAATGCAAAATGGAAATGTGTCAAAACTTTTCCATTTGAAAATGCAAAATGCAAAATGGTTTTTAGAAAAGCATTTCAAATGCAAAATGCAAAATACCTATTTTCAAAATGCATTGAAAATGCAAAATGGTTTCTCAGGTTAAAAAATTAAAATAATTATACAAGTTTTAAACAATTTTGTCATTTAATAATGGACATCAATGTAGAACAAACATATTACATGATAGTAAATCCAAAAACACCACGACTATAGATTATGAAACCACGTAAATGTTGCCAACGTAAAAACATAGAAACTGCTATCTAACATTTAATATTACAGCGTCATGGCCCCATATTCAGTATTTTTTGTAATGGTATCACTCAGTTGCCAGGGCTCCTACCACGGAGCAACTTGACAAATGTAAATTATCTCTCATAGCGAGGTTGAGGACCGACTGATATTTGGGGCTTATGAAAAAAAATGAGTGGAGATAGTAGGAAGAATGTTGTAAAAAAGCATTTAAAATGCAAAATGCAAAATACCCATTTTGCATTTTGCATTTCCATTTGAAATGGATTTATTTGAAATAAAGCACATCTCTGCTTATAATACATAGGTGGGAGTTAATAGGTACAATTTTACACCGGTGTTTGACATCGAAATTATTATTTCTCATACAAAACAGTACAAAAATAGAAAAAGGCAGGTTAAGTAGAACAAACAAGAAAAAACAACAAAGGAATCCGACAGGGATATCCCATAAGTACAAAGCCAAAGTAGGAATTTACAAGAAGGTACTTACCCGCTAATACATTGGTAAATATAATTTATGCTCGATTACAAATACAGGGGTTAGGAAAGGAGAGAGAAAGAAATAGTACAAAATATAACACGACAAGAGTTAAATTTTGATTCTGAATAATGCTTTGTCGTGCCCAAATAATACATTCCAGTCTAGAAATTGTCGCTGCAACTACATTTTAATTACATAATTTATTTCCCCTTTAAATCTAGTTACTAACGATGTACAATGCATATACACACTAATTTACATAATGCACAATCAATAATTACAATATGGCATTATGGTACGCGCTTAAATATCCATTTTCTCATGTTAATTTAATCTTTACTTGTTATTTATTGAAATTATTCCTTATAATTTTATATGGCTGCAATTGGTATTTTAATTTTCCATACGTTTTTATTTTAGAATTTATTTAATATATAATGCCTCACACTCAGCGAAAAGCACATTTATAAAAAAAATTATTTTTATTTTTATTTTATTTTTATTTTATTTTTATTTATTTATTTAACGCCCAGAGGGCTTTTACATGGTTGGTAGTATAATTTTAATTTGACAGATATTTTGAAACAAAAAAAAAGAATAAAATTACATTTGATAAAAGCTATGCAACAAGTCATACAAACACAAGAAACAAAAACAGAAAATTACAACTATTTGTAGATTTACATGATGTGTTTAGGAGTATTGTTGAAATAAATCTTTTAAATGATCCACAAAACTTGCCAAGTTGGTATTGAATATGTCAACATCACCCAAGTAATGATTTCCCATGGTGTGAAGTCGTTGTATCGGAGAGTGGGCAATGTAGTTACGCTTATGTGTGCTGCTGTAGAATATTGTATTTTGTCGTGTTGTTACTGTGGGTGTGTGTATGTTTATAAGTTGCAGGAGTTCACAACAGTCGAATTTAGAGTTAAGTATTTTGAATAAGAACGTTAAATCGTTTATTTTACGTCTATCTTATAATGTATGTATTTTTAGAGTATTTAATAAAAAAATGTATTTTAAGTCTTCGACAGGGATATTTAATTTAAAATTTATAAAACGTAGAAATTTTTTTTGTATTCGCTCAATGTTGTTAATGTGAATTTTGTAAGATGGAGACCAAACTACTGAGTTATATTCAATTAGACTTCTTACTAGAGATACGTATAATAGTTTAATGGCTTGTAAAGAATTAAAGTTTTTAGTTGTTCTTAATACAAATCTCTCATTTCCGTGACTCTTTCTAAAGCTATGTTATTGATGGAATATTCGAATAAAACAGGATTTTTGTTTCTGAAGAAAGTCAAGGTTTTGCACTTTACTACATTGAAAAATAAATTGTTTTGAACGCACCAATCTCTAAACTTACTAATATTTGACTGTAGTATATGGCAATGATTTATATCAGTTATTTTCTTGTATAGTTTGATGTCATCTGCAAAGAGCAATACCTCGACATCGTTGAAGCAATTGGTTATATCATTGATGAAAATGAGGAACAAAACCGGGCCAAGGTGACTACCTTGCGGTAGGCCACTGGTAGCCCGGAAAGCTTTTAACTAACTTAACTAACTAACTAACTAACTAACCATCACGCCGTAGGCAGAGAGAACGGACCGCCAAACAACTCTGTCTTGGCACACACTCCTTGCCTCATCCACATCATGGCCCGAATCAAGTATCTGATTCACTTGATCGTGCCATGTCTTTCTCGGGCGTCCCCAACTTCTTCTACCATTCTCGTTCGCATCAGATATTCTCCTTCGCTCTACATATCATCTGAGCGTCCCTTTCTTAATCTTACACGTTTATCACACGAACATTCATGGTTTTACCACACATACACCTCATTTCCACAACAGTCAGTCTGCTTTCTTCCTTCCTCTGCTAGTTCCATGCCTCACTGCCATACATTAGGGTAGGTACCAGCACTCCATTTTGGACTGCTAGCTTCACTTGAACTTTTAAAATTATTTGTAGATGCAGATAATGGTTTATTATTATTGCGTAAATTTATTTCTACATTAAGGAGATGCCATACGTAGTAATGCAAAACAATGTGTTTTTGGTTTGAAAATTTGGTCGCCTAGAAATGTTTCAGATGCTTTAATTAAATACTGCGAGTAGAATACATCTTGGCCTTTAAAACAATCGAGTATTTTTTAGTCTTTATAAGTCTTTTTATAAGTCCAGAAAAAAATAATGTATAAGGCCTATGAAAACTGCTTTAAAGTTCAAAATCTCTTATAATGTGGCAAATTAAGTTATTTATAAAATTATCGAAATTTAAAAAAAAATATTTATGCCTGAATATCCACAAAATAAAATAAAAGGCACTTTTTGGCCATATTTTTTTCTTGTATAAATCAAAACAGGCGGATGATGCTAAGCGGGAATTTAAACCTTATCGCTACGTAAGGGTTGTTATTGATAGTGGCTCAATTAAAAATATTACACGACGTAGTGCATCGCCTTAATGTGTATTTCGTTATTTGATATATCCGGTCTTCTTAGATTAGAAACAAAAATACAAAATACTTGATGATTATCATTACAAATTTAATGTTGAAATTTAATCACTTCAGTAGTTGAAATTTTAGATTTGCGAAGTAACGCAAAATCATATCTTTTTGGTATGAAAATTTGATGTTTTAGAAATATTATAAATGCATAATAATATTAAAGAAGAAATTATAAAAAAGTTGAAGAAATTAAATATCTGGGCGTCATTATAGACTCAAAGCTGAAGTTTTCAAATAATGCAGACTATACAATTTGAAAAAATGCTAAAAAAAATCATTCCTAGGCAAAATATGAAATAAATTAGATAAAGAAACATGTAAGAAAATATATAATACAATTATGTCAACATATTTAAATTACTGTTCAAGTATTCTTATAACGGTGAAACAAACTATATATTTTAATATAATTATTTTTTATACATTAAATTAAAATAGGGATGATGTCTAAGGAACTGAATAGAAAAATAAATTACAACCACGAGATACACGGACACGGGACGAGAAATGCAAGGAAAATCAGATTGCCAACAAGAAAAAAACAAGCATCCATAAATCTCTCATCTACCAGGCCGCCCAACTGTATAACCAAATCCTGAAGGAAGTGAATTGAGAAAACATATTTTCTTCAAATATTGATGTTTTTTGTGACATATAATATGTACTTACGTTTAAATATTTAAAGATCCATTGTTTGCCAATTTCTGTATTTTTTTTATATGTTTCTAAAACTATTGGCACACACGACGATGTGAGCTAACTTAAGATTAATACATACGTTAATTGGTCTACGAAACAATTGAGCTTTTTTGAAGTCTTTTTATAAGCCCAAAAAATAAAGTATCAGGTTTATACAAATAGCTAAAGTGAAAATCTCCTACTTATGAATATTTTATGGTTGGTTTAATTGTATAATGTGGCAAATTAAGTTATTTTTAAAACATTCAAATATTTGTGCGTTAACTACGTAAAATAAAATAAAACACAATTTTTGACGATGTTTTTTTTGAGTACATCAAAAGAGGCCGCTGATGTAAGCGGTAATTTCAACCTTATCGCCATCTACATAAGGAATGTTAGTTTCACGACGTGGATAGGTACCTACAAATTCAAAATCAATAAAAAAAATACTGCTCTAAAAATTCCGTAAGGTCAGAGACTTTTATACTTTGTAGTGGTACGCCACTACTTGAATCGAACGTCATTTTAGAAGTTTAGATTTTCTTCCAAACAAGCTTCTTGGATGTTCTATTATTTTTTTTTATTTTTGTTTGGCAATATCTTCTTCACCTTATAAAAGCGACAGCATGAAGGAACTCGTCAGGCCTTCCAGAAAATTCAACCCCCCACTCCAAAAAAGCCATTTATGCCGACGACACGGCCCTTCTGGCGCAATACAGTTTTCCCAGGATGATAACTTACCGACTCCAACAAGACATCAACAAACTCCAAGACTGGTATGACAAGTGGCGCATCGATGTGAACCCCTCCAAAAGTGTAGCGGTTTTCTTCTCCCATAGAAAGAACCGTTGCACCCCTTGGAGGGCTGTAACTTTTCACGGCGAAGTCATACCATGGCACAACACCGCCAAATATCTTGGAGTGACCCTTGACAAAAAACTTTCCTGGACCGCCCACATTTCAGAAACGCTTAACAAGGCCAGGAAAACCTCTAGTGCCCTCTACCCCCTCCTTCATGTAAACTCAAAAACCTCTCTTTACAATAAACTCACCATCTACCGCGCTAAAATCAGACCTATCATTACCTACGCCTCCCCCATCTGGGCCACGGGGAACACCAAACGTCTGGAACAATTCCAAAATGCAACGCTCAGACGATACACCAAAAGTCCATGGTTTGTCAGAATCTCGATAGTAAATTCAGGCACAAAAATCACCCCACTTAGGAAACACATAGTCGATCTGGCCAAAACTTTCTTCAGCAACCTAGCATCAAACCCCAACCCCAGCATCTCTAGCCTGGGTAAATCCAAACCAAGCGACACCCTCTCCAAATACCCACACCCCATCTCCATTCTACTCCCCCCCTAATGTGCGGGCTTAAAACAATATATTTTTAAAAATAAATAAATAAATCATTCATACCAAAATACAAAACAACTAGTACTGTACAAAAAAAAAATAGTACCCCCGCCTTAAAATAAAAAATAAAAAAATAAAAATAAAAACAATCTCACATCACTCAGTCGCCTAAAGGCAGCCCGCACATAGGGCACAAAACCCCCCTCCAGGTACCTGCGCACTTCAGACAACGAGAAAAAAAGCTCCGAACAAGAGACTTTGCACCTCGGAAAAAAAAAATCCATTAGATATCAACAACTCGTCAGTCAGTCAGTTATCAGTCGTTCAACAATTTACAAGACTTCGCGAGTGACAACTCGCGCCCCTCCGCTGCGCGCGGGGCGATAACACCCGGCTTTGCACGGTTCAATCATGGACTCCATCGGGATCAACACAGTGCCCTGGCCCCGGCTATTGTCCCTGGCCAGCGCTACACTGGATCACAGCGCCCTGGTTCCAGCACATCTGACCAGCGATACATTCACGCATCTAGACCACGCGGCATCCTCGCCGGTCTATGCACCTCCCGCACAACCGCCGACTAGGTCCACCGCACCTTTTCGGCTTCACTGTCAGTACTGGAGCACCCGGAAGACCCACGCTCTTCACCAGTACCTGATACGTCAACGAGTCCGGTCACCAGCAGCGGTGTCGACTCACTGACCCGCGCTTGACCAGCACTTCACCGCCTGAATCCGGAGTCTTCATCATCGGTCCTCGAGTCATTTCATATACGGCAACCTGACTCAAATAAAACACTGTGACCTTCGCTACATCTTTCTTTTCGTGCCCCCTCACCAGATCCCAAAACTTAAATCATATTATGTATAAATTAAACGATAAAAGAAACGTAAATAATTGAAATCATATATATTTATATTTTTGTAAAAAAAAAATTGCGTTAGGAGAAGGATAACCCAAGAGTACATAAGACAAGCATATTAGTAATCGAAAAACTTTATTATCCATAAATTTATATTCTCTGCATTCATCAATAAAAACTGGGCGAATGTGAATGAAAAAAAATACCTACTAGGTGAATAAAGAATAAATTTAAACAAAGTAGTGGTTAAAAACAAAGTTTTAAAAAACACCCTTGGCGGAAAATTTGTAGACGCATCTAATCCCGCCCATTTGACCAACATTTTTTTCTGGGCATCCATGAACCTAAAAAGCTCTGGACAGAGAAGAGAAGCCGTTATGGTGAGGGGAAATAGCCTGGCAGCCATCTTGTACGACAAACTTTTGAAATGATTTGTATTCAAAGTGGAATAAACTATTTAAATTTTACTTTTATATTTTCAACGCGATTATAACGGCTTTTGCGTTGGATTTTTTGCGTGTTTGCGGAGACAGTGAAATATGTCATTAAAAAATAAATAGGTTTTGATATTTTTCATACATCTTCCACCTCATCCCGCGGCTTAAAATTCTTCTCCACTAGCTCCGTCGGGTATCCAGGGCTTTTTAGGCTCATGTGGAAATCTATGCCAATAGACAATAGATAAGTATTTTAAATATCAATAAAAAATGAACATAAACTAAAATAATGCTGGGTAGGTACTAGGTACCCACTGTTAACTGTGAATAGTGTGCATATATTATTTTACACCCTGGAATTCCTAAACCAATACTGTAACGTAATAATAACAATACGAAAACAGATGTCTTAAAGCAGTAATTTGAAATGTGGAAGCGGTCAGTAGCAAAATCAAACACATTTATTTTATTATCGAGGGGATCATAATGCAGATGATATTGTCAGAGTTCTCGTTCAGCAGCTCCCATTTGACGTCGACTTTGACCTTGGGGTACGCCTTTAGGACCGGCATGACGGCGAAGTAGTGGTGCTCCGCCTTGGCCTTCAGGGGGCAGGTCAGGCCGGAAGATTTGCAGGCGTCGGGGTTTAATATGATGTGAGGGACGGCCATGTTCTCGAAGACCCCGTGCACGACGGTGTACACTTTGGAAATGGCGTTCTCTGAAAGCCATTAAATTCAATGAATTTCAAGTTCCATTAGGTAATCCACCTTTCTCTTTACATCTCCTTTCCCTCCCCATTATCTCCAGCCTCACAGCATACCCCAATTGAGGATACCATAGTCTAGTTAGTATTAGGTAACAATTTAACCCCCCAAACCTTGGAAAGATATTACTAGCAACAAACTTCAAATTCCATTAGGAGGAGAAGGACAGATCTGACCGGGGCGTTCATACATTATACAAGCATTAGTATATTTTTTATATAATGCGGAGGTATGTAACTTTTTCAACGTTGGAAAGGGAAATAATTATTTTTCTTAGTTTGTCTCAAATATTTATGCTTGCATGATTTCAGAGATGAAATCCAAAAAAAAAAATCGAAAAGCGTATTTTTTAGTTGATAGTTGACGGCATAGTGACAGTTTTCCTGCTAATTATACACAAAAGGACATTCCTTAAAATAAAAATCACCTTTTTTTCGAATCAAAATATTTCGATAGTTTTCGATTTCCATGTTTTTTTCAAATAAAAACATCAAATACAGTTTTATCTAATTTTTAAAAATAGAATTTCTTTCTAAGACAACATCAAATGTAAGAAATATACAGCACATATAAAATACGTCGGAAGCATTCAGAAATTCCTTGATATTTCACCGTATCGTTGGGACTTGTAGGTAAAAATCTTTTGAAGCCTGAAGGGTTAAAACAAAAATAAATCTGTAATTGTGTATACAACGCAAAACATCTAGTTACAAAATATGAGCCGCCACATAGATAAATGATATCACCCACCCATAGTCTAAATAGCGAGCGAATCGATCCGCACACAAAATGACTTTACAAAAAATGTGAGTTTGAAACAATTTTTTTGCAGGGATTTTTGCTGGTCTTTTAATTCGTGTATAATTCATCTATATTTGTCCCTTGCGATTCGGTTCGCAAATGTATACGTAGCTAATAAACAAATAAATATTGCTCGTTTATTAGGTAAGTACATGCTGTCAATCGAAATAATTAAATGATTAATTTAGAAAAAAAATCAATTAGAAACATTAAGACATTTATGTTGAAATACGCATTCAATCTTAATGTGCATTTTTTTTTTAAATTTACGACGTTTTAACTTTAAAACAATACTGATTAAGAGAGAGGTAAATAGCTGAAGTATCGTCACGACACGTCAGGCATTAAGAGCGCGCGACCACTGCCGAAATATCCAGAACGGATAACTCGTCTGGTATTTACGGATAAGCGTCCCGATTGAGACTGTTCGGGTTGTTTTAAGGAATGATTCCGTGGCTTACTGGTTGTAAAGTCTATGGTGATGGTCACATTGGTGTTCCTCTTCAGCGTGCACTCTCCCCGGCTCCCATCACAATCGCTGACCTTCACATTCTCTATCGTTGCGAGCTTGTGGGTACCTGGATTATAAAACAATTGTATGATTAGATAATATGATACGCTCGAAGTACTTCTTGAGCCAACGGCTCAGACTGTCTTACCACTGCACTTCCCGTATTGAAAAATATCGTTTATGTTGTCACTCAGCTTCAACAGATCAGTAGCGATTATTTAGAATTTTCTGCCCTTTGAACAATATTGTCATTTATTTATTTTTTTACTGCATTGGATATCAATATACCTAATACTATCGTTTGCTACTAGATTGACTTACTACCAGTTCGTGACTGTTCTGTGGAGTACTACACCACAGAAGTGATGCAAATTAGCAGGGGGTGAGAGGTTCATACTAAACTTCATGTTGGCCGCTGGACTCACCACAATCTGTGTATACACTGGCAGAAGTCACAGAAGTGACAAAGATCACAAGGGTAGCGGCCAGAGGGTCTCGCAAAACTTCATGATGGCCTCCACTTACTTGTAAGTCTCATGAAGAATGAACTTACCACAATCCGTGTAGACACCGGTAGCAGTCACAGAAGTGATGCAGACGAATAGGGTGGCAGCTAGAGATAGGTGACACTTCATGTTGGCTCGAAAGGTCATATTTTGTGCTCTACCAAATAACGACTGAATATTTTCTCCGTGATTTTTCGAACAAAGCTAATGGACAGACGTATAATAGTTTTAGGAAATATACAGTTAACTGATAAAAATCAAATAAATGTTTCGTTTTCGCAGTGATTTCACTTCCCTTTGTACATAGGTACCTACCTTCTAGCTAAATAGTGTTATTATTGAATCACAGGGTGCAAACAGATTTACTGATACAGAGTTAGGTGAACTTAGGATTGGTTGTTTAAAAAAATTAGAACAAATTTCAAAGAAAAAAATTCATCAAATTTCAAAGATAAAATGGAAGTTTTCAAGTTTTATTATTTAGTACTGTAAAACAACAGGTCTATGATTAAATAATACCAGAACTAGAATAGAACTTTCACAGAACTTGAATTATTACTTTGATTTTTTATTATAATATTGAAATGTTTTATTCACATTGGTAGTCGAAAAAGTTCCAGATTTTTAGTCCAGCCTTAAAAAAGTTCTGAGGGTGTTGGTCGCCACCACAGACATATGAATATATAGAATAGAAATTAAAGATGAGGGTTAAAATCAACTGTTGAAGAACGAAGGGGGTAAAGTTGACTGTGATTCGTCAATAAATCAATCTGACAGTATATAGGCATCTCGCATTATAATATCATCATTTAGTTCTTAAAAGTAAAATCTGCTTTTGAATGAATAGACATTTTTACATGGGAGCGCAAATTACTCGCCACGTTATGAACAAATTTGCGAAGTCGAAATTCGGCAAAATAAATTTCTTCTATTTTCAGAGTCGAATATTTCGTTTACGTATTTAGTTAAGACACTTTTATAAATGTTCATAATTTACTTCCCAGCAACCAACCAGCTTTGTGTTTCGCGTCCATCGCGTGATAGTATATGTTTCTACAACTGATCCATATTATACGATGTGAATATGCTTAAAATAAAGTAAAATAATGCTTATATATGGAATGTAATACGACAATTGGGTTTATTCTCGTTTTCACATCTATTTTTACAAGTTTTCATACCACAAGCTACCATTTTGCCGTGTTATTTCGTCAAATGAACCGATGATGCCTCGACCATAGTTCGCACAAGAATGATGACGTCACGTTTTCTAAATTCACTTGAGGCCATACGCGAGCCCAGCCGGCTCCAATGGAACCGGTATGGGGAGTGGGGAATAATACGCTTTTAATCACTTAGGGCAGGTCTACTAATATTCATATGTCTATGGTCGCCACCTTATTTCCTAGTTCCTCTTGAGCGATTTGAGCGAGTATTTTGACAAAATTAATAAAAAATGCCAAAATGCAATATTTTGAAATGTAGAGTAGCTTATAAAATTATTCAGTCATCCTGTACGTTTTTATTAATTACATTATAATACCAAGGTTATAATACAAATAGTATAATATAATAATTGCATTTTGAATGTGAATTACCTAAAAAGATATTGAATTGACAAAAACGTAATGTTAAACTGTTTTAAATTGTTAACCCTAATAGTAGGTAAAGTATACGTAATTTCATAGATTATTTCACGATTTTCAGGGTTCATTATTTACACTCAGTACTTTTTAACCATACAATAAAGAAGATGACATTAGAAGTCTTGAATTCTATGCAAATTTGAATGGAAACAAATGTTACATTTTTTATTCCATCCGCCAAGCGTTTCGTCTCACTTATACTAATCCTAGATCTTCAACGTATTGAATTTCGTAAACACAGTTTTGTATTGGAAATTTATGCCTCTATTAGGCAAATATTTGGATCACGAAACATGCCCACAAGGGACTTCTATTGTTCTTATTTATTCTATGTTCTCAACACTTTTCAAAAGCACATACTACTTACCTTTTTCGTCCCATTATTCTCGTGCCGAGTAGCAATAGGTACCTATGCGTGTACTAGGTAGCGATGGGTCATGACCATAGACATATGAATATTAGTAGACCTGCCCTAAGTGATTAAAAGCGTATTATCCCCACTCCCCATACCGGTTCCATTGGAGCCGGCTGGGCTCGCGTATGGCCTCAAGTGAAATTTGAAAACGTGACGCCATCATTCTTGTGCGAACTATGGTCGAGGCATCATCGGTTCATTTTACGAAATAACACGGCAAAATGTTGACTTGTACTATGAAAACTTGTAAAAATAGATGTGAAAAAGAGAATAAACCCAATTGTCGTATTACATTCCATAAGTAAGCATTATTTTACTTTATTTTAAGCTTATTCACACCGTATTATATGGATCAGTTTTAGAAACATATACTATCACATCACAATGTAGCGATTCTCAAGTGTGCTCATCGTTGTTTACTGGGGTAAGTAAATTATGAAACATTTGTAAAAGTGTCTTAACTAAATACTCTGAAACTAACTACGACTCTGCAAACAGAAGAAATTTACTTTGCCGAATTTGGACTTCGCAAATTAGTTCATAACGTGGCGAGTAATTTGCGCTCCCATGTAAAATTGTCTATTCATTCAAAAGCAGATTTTACTTTTAAGAAGTAAATGGTGATATTATAATGCGAGATGCCTATTTACTGTCAGATTGATTTATTGACGAATCACAGTCAGCTTAACCCCCCTCGTTCTTCAACAGTTGATTTTACCCCTCGCCATTATCTTCTCGTCTATTAATTCCTATGTCTGTGGTCATGACTAATTTTATTAAGAGCAGGAGCCACGGTACCAGTTTAATATTTTCCTACGGCTCAAAGAGTCGACTCAATTGAACGGGATCTGTGAGCTCAGAGTGTATGAGCAATGAAAATACTGCGCTCGCTCCCCCGGTACGACTCCCCCGCTAGCGGCTCCCAGCTCCCAGCGTGAGCGTATGAAAGATCGTACCGACACATATTGGACTGTTAGACGCCATTCACGTTTCTGAGTTTTCAATAACAAATAATAATATGGACTGCTTTACTGAAACGTTTTGAGAAATTAGTACTAGATATCATTGTAAAACCTATCAAAAACATTATTGTTCCTAACCAACCTGGCTGCATAACAGGTATGCCACCTTTCAAAAACAGTAGACCCGGAGATTTTAGAAATAGTTTTTTTTTTATTAAAATAAAACTTTTTTAGTTAGAATTATTTAATTAAGGTAATTAAGGTCATGCTAAATTACCATTGGTAATGTTTTTTTAAAATATAAATGACTTCTAGTGCTAAGCTGACTTGGACCAGCTTGACACTTAAAACTATATTTTTAATTCTGAAGGGATTGTTTAAGCATCTTTTCTTGCTCAGGTTTCTTCAAAAACTTCAAAAATTCTTGGCAATTCATATTGTAATTAATTTTCTCAATTAACTCTGCCTTCACCATGTCCACTGACAAGCAGTTTCGCTCATCTGTCCACAAATTTCCCATTAAAGAAAAGACGCGTTCAACAAAAGCATTGCTTATAGGGATTGAAAAAAAATCCAATTATATTTGGCAGTTCGGTGAACGTTGAGGTGACTTTGAATAACTGAACCCATCGTAAATCAACAGGCAATGTTGAATCACTAGATTGTACGAACTGAGGAAATACTTGGTTTAATTTTCGGGTCTCGTCATAAAAATTATCTTCGTCGACATTTTTCAAACCGAGTGATTCAACAGCTTCCACGGTATCTTCGTAACTTACTGCACTTATGAGATCGAATTTGGAAAAGATTTTGAACACAAAATCCTCAAAATCATAATTTTTCTGTATGTATTCAAGAGTTCTCCTGTAAACCTCATTGGCTTCTTTTTTTAATTGATCCTTATCAGAAGGCTTCAAAAACTTTATGTTTCTCATTATTTTGGCACCGTAAAATTCATCGTGCATTCACTCAGGCAGACAGTCACGATGGTCGTCTGTCGCTTCGCTGCCACCGCTTGGTCTGACCCGGAAATATCGATGTTAAACCCGTAGCCCGGACATGCACCATGCAAACCCGTAGACTCCGGGTCAAACCCGGAGAGGTGGCAGCCCTTATAACAGGTCGCTCTACCTTAAGTAATTTAATGATTTATGAAATATTTATCTGAATCCCTTGGTCTCAAACAATACGTGTTATACCCGTCGATATGTGCCAAAATGTGGCCGAAAACTTCAGGGATCGTCTTCATCAATGTATCGATGCTGGGGGACATCATTTTTCTGATGTCATCTTGATGCATAAAACGGCACGATGGATGTACCGATTAAAATAAAATAATAAAGGATTTCCGGGGTAAAGTGCACTATCTTAGGGATGTGATCTACATGATGGTAAAAGTAATTTTTTTTTCAATATGTCAATCCCATAGAAAAATATTTTTCCATGGAAGAATATTAATTTTTCCTTAACCTTATTAATTTATTTACCTGGAATTTAGAAAAAGTTATATTACATTTTTTTTACTTGAAAATGTTCCACTTGTATACACATATAATATTATACTTTGATTTACTTTACCATTTCAAGTACTAATATATTCGATATTAATTACGGCGTTGGTATTTTGTCATTACTTATTAGTTTTAATTTTTCTATAGATACAACAGACATTATTTATCTTCTTTTTTAAACATTTGTTTTATAATACATATCAGTATATTATACATATTTATTTACCTAACGAGTAAATTATTTTTCTGTTTTCAGTCTTACTGGTTTGCAATAAACATGAATAATTATATGCATATACGAATATATATACTTACTTTATATTTGAAACTTTGCTTTATTTACAATATTTAAGTCAGTTAATCTGTCGATCCTGTTTATATATTTATTCATTATTTAGTTGAAAGGGAAGTGCGTTTTTACCATGTCACATTTCTACATTCAATTAAACAAAGTGTGATTTCGTCTATAATTTTGGTTGTGTTAGATTAATTTAGTGGTGTCTTAAATAGCTTGCATAATATTTTTTTTGAAAATATAAATACAGTTTTTACCTACCTTTGGACCTTCATTGAAAAAATTACGTTTTCATGAAAAAGAATCCATTAGTTCCATTCCGTGACCACTTTCTTAATATTAAAAAGCTATTTAAATATTTTTTATACGCGACGGAAGTACCGAAGCAACAATCTTTAGTATTACCTAATTAAGTGATAAATTGAAGAATCCACATTTTTACCCTCCATTAGTATTCAATAAGGAGGCAATAAGGAGTTCGCAAGGAAGATGAATTTCGCGATGAATTTCACAATTACATTACGCCCATGAACCGCAATCCACTTAACTTTAACGCATTGATAGCGTAGGTGAGTTTTTCATTAGGGAATATTTCAGGAAGAAAATTGTGCATGCATGAAATCATCTGCTGAAAATAATATATTGCCACCAAAAAGGAAGAAACTTCATTATTTAAAAAAAATCATCTCTCGTACAAAATTTTAACAATAAATTTTTCCTTGATACTTAATTTTATGGTATATTTACTCTTTTTCAAGCAATGCAAAAAGTATATCACAACTTTTCTAAGGATAAATGATAAAATCTCCACTTTCAATAAAAAACTTCCTTTTCAAAAACTACCTCTTCCAATACCCTCCCCCATCCCACTCTCAAAGTAATGATAATGAGCCACTAGAATTATTTTAACATTGACTAATTGAAAAGAAACAATGTTTTTCTGCTGATAATAAAAAACCTTTATTTTTAGTATGTAGTCGTGAATATGTTAAAAATCGAGTTTGTAACATTATTTTTCGTTCTTTTATTTGTTCTTCACAATCGAGTTTGACTACCAATAAGGAAAAACAACACAAGTAACTCGATTTTTAAACGTTTTAATTTTTTTTGTTCTTCTCATCTTTGAATTATTAATTTTGTTTAGCATCCATTGATGGGCCATATTGATATACAAATGTCAGAAATACAAAAAATTAAACATAAAATTGTTTTTGACTATGACATATTATCTATTCATGATAAAATAATATATCATATTATCTAATAATGTTTTAAAATATAAAACTCCTTTTTGAATGTTCCCAATTATTTTTTAATACCGTTTGGTTAAAAAATAAAAATAAAAACATGCTGAATACTCAGATTGTTTAAACCCATCAGATTGGGTTAAAATCATGAATAAACCACTGTTCTAACGATTATGAGCCATTTTGGTGTTGCTATTTAAAACTTTTTAAATTATCGCAGCGCCATCAATTTTTGTCTCACATTATGTCAACTTTCGATTGATGAATAGCATCATTGAACAAATAAACGTAATACTTATAAATAATATTTACTTATTTCAAGTTTTTCTGTAAAATTTATTTGTGAAACTTTAAACCTTTATAATATATGTTATAATGTTAAGAAAATAAAATACATACATAATAAATTTTAAATAATCTGTTATTAGTGTTTGTAGTAATGCAAAAATACAATTTTGGCCAGTACCTAAATATTGAACGAAAATCTTTTAAATATATTTTTCGACTGGTATCATTATCTTTGACGTGACAGCGAGTATTTGTACGTGGCCAGCTACTTGTGAAAATTTACTCTCGTTGCGGATTGTTCGTATTACAGGTATTGTAAACGTTGCGCTCATTTATTGCGTTGTGTTTCTTGGCTGTTCGTCAAATAAGTGTTTTATAGAAGTTCTCTTCACTAAAACTAAACCCTTTTCCCACTTTATAGCCTTTACAATGGATCAGATCGTGAAGTTTTTGGAACCTGCCCGTCAATTCGGCAAAAACTCAATTAGATTGGTGAAGCGTTGTACCAAACCCGACAGAAAAGGTAATTTATTTCCCTATTTTTATTGTATTTGTCTAACATGTTCATTATATTAAATTATTGAATCCCAAATTGTCCTTTTATTAAATATATTTTAAGGATTCAGTCATAATTTTGTACAAATTCAGTGTAAATAATTTGAGAATATAATTTAAGTAGACTGTCTTGTCTCTAGATTGGACTTATTCTAACCTTCATCGGCTTTTTCTTGTATAATCGGTGAATGTATGTTATAAATGATAACATTAGAAAGATTGTCCGACATTCTTCAGTGTTCCCAATTTCCTGATTTGCAGTCTTGTGTCCTGTGTAAAAAAATACAGTTACTCCGTGACCCTTATTGAATTTTTCAAGGCAAATATTACACAAAATTAGTTTGCTCCATTTCAAAATTTGACGGTCCACCATATGTCGTTTCTAGAAAGTATATTTTTCTCCTCTGTTTTATCAGATCTATTGATATTTAGGCTAATTCAAACCTTCTAAACACAAGTAGTTTTGCCAGTCATATTATTGATAGTTTTGAAAAACTGTTTTTTATAAATGCAATTCTCCCAATATATAGTTTAATATTTTTTTTGCTGCAAAACATTTACTTTTCCCTAAAATTCAATCTTATTGCAGTATTCGAAATTATGGTAATTATTTACCTAACTGCCACACTTTTAGGCACAAATTACACTTTGTTTCAACAATTACTACAAGAAAAAACTATTTACACTAACAAAATACATTATTTTTTCTTAGTTTGGGTTAATGAAATAATTAATACATATTTTGATTGAAACTAAACTCGCAATTGTCAATCCATACTGAAAAAAGTGCAAAATGGCAGCAAAGGGATAATTTTATGAAGTAATGTTGAACTGAAAAAATGGAATTATAATGCATCATTTTCCATCTCTCCCGACGTAGATAGTTGTTTCTTTTCATAATTAAGTTGAAACGAAGTGTAATTTACCAAAATTATTGTAGGTATGTTAGGTAATAGAAGATCTTTTGCTTTAATAATAGTATGACGAGGCTTGGGTAAATTTGGAATCGTTGGTAGGTTATGTTGCCCACTGACTAGAACTAATAATAAAAGATGTCATTTTTATTTAAATATAGCTTACTGAGTGATATTTGTAAACTGCCACACATACCGAAAAGTAAACAGATATGTATGTGATATTTCATGAATTTATGCAATATCAGCATAGTTTGTTTTTAGAAATTTGATGAATTTAAAAAGAACAATCAACTATATTACCCTATTAAACCTGTCAGATTTCCATAACTTCTTTGATTACATGCTTCTTTCGGAGGTTGGCATTCATCAAGACAATATCTGCAGATCTATGAATACGTCATCTATATAAATAAAAATGTAAGGACAGGTTGTTTCGGAGAATTTGAACAATTCATCAAATTTCAACGTTCATTTTCAAGTTCTGTGAAATATTTTTTCAAGTTCTGTTTTTATTTCAGTTTTGTCAAGCAACTAGCCTATAATGATATAATAACAGAACTTGAATAGGACTTTCACAGAACCCGGAAATAAACGTTTGAAACAACCCGTCCTAAATGTTGTTTGTTCAAAATCTTAAGTCTCCAATAGTTCTTCACCGATTGCTTTGAAATGTTGACACAACGTTGCATTTGAATACGCGGGTGTTTTTACATATCTATATTATATATTGAGTTGTGAGATATAATCTGTTGGAAGTAAAAGGAATGCTCGCTATTGTTTCTCTATCTGCACAGATGGGGTAGCCACAGCAATGCGTAGCGGAGTACAGCTAGTGTTAACAGGATAGTTAACAATTTTTAGCGCTGCTGATGGAACAATTATTTAGCACAACATTGAAACATAACATAAACACGTTACTAGCTTTTTTATTTCGTTATGTTTTTTAAATTCAACACTGATTTAGAGCATTTATGGATTTACATAAATATATTTAGGCTCTTTACTACTGATAAAATACTGGTTCTGTATGCAATAATGGATTTTGCAACCGTTCGACGGCAAAGGAGCCTTCTTTTAAAATTAAAACTGATGAAGCATTTAATAAAATCAAATCCAACTGTGACTTTTCTATATATGTACATACTGAAAATGTGGTAGCGTAACTGAAATAGCAAAAACTCACTAGCGGTAAACTCTGGCCATGAAAATCTGTTCGTATCATAGCTGAAGTAGCAAAAACACACTAGCGGTAAACTCTGGCCATGAAAATCTGTTCGTATCATAGCTGAAGTAGCAAAAACACACTAGCGGTAAACTCTGGCCATGAAAATCTGTTTGTGTCGTAACTGAAGTAGAAACAAACTCACTAGCTTTAAACTCTGGCATCATGAAAATCGCACAGTTTTTACTGTCTGTTTTTTGTTTACTATGTTAAAAATATATTCATTCTTAGTTGTTTTTTTTGCTTAGCTTGTCCCGAAAGATTTTTTTTGAGTGAATTTTATATGATTTCAGAATTCCAGAAGATTGCTATTGCTACAGCCATCGGCTTCTGCATCATGGGTTTCATCGGCTTCTTCGTCAAGCTGATTCACATTCCCATCAACAACATCATTGTCGGCTCATAGGACTTCCTCACTCTTCAACCCCGATTCCGCTTCATATCTATCTTTAAGTTAAGATCTAAGTTATTATGTTAAAGAGAAATGATTAAAGATACATTTTCTATTTAATTTATTGTTTTTATTTAATGTGGCAGAGTTGGAAAAGTACTTATTCAGACTTAAATGGATAGATCATATTGTAATATAAATCATCTTCGTGGGAGAGCAGTCATATAATTGGCTCGGAACTCAGGTTGTAGGTTTGAAACCCGATGTTGGCAAACTAGATTAAATATAATTTACATGGGTCACTCCACATATTATTTCGTTAACATGATATAATATATTAATTTACACCTTGTTCAAGGGGTACCAAGTCAATACCAGTGGCTTGCATTGATCTGTGACAAAAGGAAGGCTGGGTATCAACACATATTATCTAGATTATTATTTGCTTACAATCATTTGCTTATTATTTGCCTACGATCATTTGAGAGTTACGATCATGATTACAATCACTTGACCTATAACCGGTAGGCTGTTTGTAGTTATTTAAGTTCGGGTAAGAATTTATTGCGCAATGAATATTTGAAATTGGCCATTATCATATGGATAAATTCATCACTCCCGTCTGGCCCGCCACGAGACCTGGACAAACCACACCCCATGAACCCGGCCACCCCTGCGTAGCCACCAAACAAATTTAGCGAACCACTTGAACCACACATCTTCCGCTTATTGTTGTGGCTAACTGAGTAAATGAGAATACAAGTCATATACTTATTTATTTGTAAGTACATGATATGATTTTTATACTACATTATATTATTACTTTGATGGTTTATTTTTCTTAGTGTAGGCACAGCTTTTCGGTAGACTGCACGCCACATTGATAGATTTAGAATCTAAGTGTTTCTTGAAATGACTAGCGTGTTTTTAAGTGAACAAATCTGAACGAGAGATGGATAGGCTGACAGAGATATTGAAAGAAGGGTAAATGCAGGTAACTCCATCATTGGAGGACTGAACGCAGTTGGCGCTAACAAAAAATAGTCTAGGAGTCCACAATGGAGTGCTGATATCCACCCTGATGTATGGCAGTGAGGCATGTAATAGGCAGAGGAAGGATGAAAGTAGACTGAAGTATCCCTGAGGCATATGTGTGGTAAAACCATGTATGATATCTTGTTCGCGCTTAGAAGCTGCAGATACGCATCTATATAAGCTCCTAGATTATAATTCTCCCTAAAGGGTAGTTCTTATACTAGTGTTTTTAAAGTGCGTCCTTATAAGTGAAATAGGCCAAATTATGTGTTTTTCATGTTAAAATAATTGTAATTTATTGTAATTTTAAAATATTAAAAGTTTTATTCAAAAACTTTTAGCAGACATAGTTTATTGAAAAGTGCAGTGTGCAAAGATGCATGCCACATGTTTTCTGCTGGGATGGGGCGATGACCGATATAAGATTACGTTTTATTTTTTGTATGAATTTTCGAAATGGCTCGTAAGGGTCATAAATCATGATAAGATATACTTTGGACGAATTGTATACTTTACGACCCTTACCAATAATAAACCATAATAATAGTGATAGTGACAATAACCATAGATAATGTCAATAACAATAGTGTACTATTTCCCCGACGTAAGGGAAAAATAAGAGGGTGTAGAGTCGGGAGGAAGGTTAAACTAGTCAAAATCCTGTGGTTAGCATAAACCAGGAATGCTTGTCCACCGTTGCCGCCTGGAATGCGCGATCCGTTGCAAACAAACACGATGATGTTGTGGATCTGATACGTGGCAAAGGTATTCATATTTTGGCGCTATTGGAGACTTGGCACGTAAATGCAGACTCCCAGTCAATCAAAACCCTTCGGTCAAGCAGGTTCTCGGTATACGAAGCTGCAAGACCCATTAAAACTGATACAACCAATATTAATTTTACAAATTACACTTGTAGCGTAAAATGGTACTCGCTTAGACAGTATAGGGATACGTCAGGTGTATACCACTTTCTAGTTCGTCGGCTGCAAGGCTTCTGCCCATGGTGCATCCCTCGTCATAATCTCCATCTACCATCCCGGGTCGTGCGCACCGACTGCAAATTTTTTTAATGAATTTAAGTCCCACGCAGAATGCACCTCCAACTACAATTGCGATGTTATTCTTTTAGGTGATATAAATATTCACTTGGAAAAGAAAACTGATCCCATGTCCAAAAAATTCACCAAAATCCTGTGTAACTTCAGCTGCGAGTAGAGGGTGAACTCAGCTACTCATGATGCAGGAGGTACACTTGATGTTATAATTTTCTGAGTCGAGTTTCTCCCGAATAGCTCTCACGTTACTGAAATTGGACTATCGGATCATCGTCTCGTCACATCTGTGTTTGTCTTCGATCCTCCAAAATTGGAGTTCAAATTCATCATTTCTAGAAATTGGAGAGAATTCGACTTCGAAGCATTTTGAAAAGAACTGAAAACCTCGCCGCTCTGTGATAAGGAAAAGTTTTGAGAAAGCCAGGTAGAAGAGTTAGTAATTCTTTATAATTCCACGCTACTGGCATTACTTAACAAAAATGCGACTTTCACAGAGAAGGTCTGCCACATTCGAAATTGCTTGGAAATGGTTGGAAAGCGGTAAGGGAAATCTGACCAATAAGAAGCTATAAACGGGCCGCTGAATCTTTTTTTTATGTAGCGTATTAGAGTCGCAATTTTAACAAAAAGGGGCTTCTTTTAATTTTAAATCCTTTTCTTCCACTGGGTCCCCCACGCCTCGGACATATCTTCGCACCAGCTGCCTGCCGCAGCCCCTTTCCGCTAAGTTCTGAGAATTTTATTGGCCTACCTACCTGATCGACTGAACTGACTCGCCGGCGGGAACCACGAGGCTTGCAAAGACCCTAACATAACATATTTAACCGCCTTTTTAAAGGCGAGCTTTCATATTTTAGAGTTTTGCAAAAAAGTCGTGTATGTACCAGAAACGTCCTTTTCAGGACGAAAGTCAATATTTTTGCAATTTACAAAGTCGTTTGCGGCGTGTAACTAACCCCTATTTTACAGTAAATGGCCCAACTCTTCTCTTTTATTTACTGATGGATCCAAATCTCCTGACTCTCCTAACTTGGTATAGGTATTAACGTTTACCACAATAATTCTAATGACAGAATATTTCATTCAATTTTCATTATTTTCAGCTGAGTGCATTGCAATAATAGAATCTCTCAAATATATAATCAAAAATAATTTTGAACCCTCCATTCCAAGCTCTGAAAAAACTGTAATTCTGATTTGGATTCCTGGACATGTTAGCATCATGGGTGTTGATATTGCGGATGCCTTTGCAAAACAAGGAGTGTCCAACCCCGTTGTTACCCTCGTAAACCACATTCCCCTAGGTAAGTTTTTAGATTCTCACGGCCAAAAGCATTTTTGTTGTTTGTTTTTGGGGTGTTATGCCGTGTTGCGCTAACTCCTTCTTTAGCCGACGTTTCGGACAGCGTTGCAGTGTCCATCATCAGGGCAGATCCGGTAGATCCGAAGATGTGTAAAAGATGTGTTTACACATCTTCGGATCTACCGGATCTGCCCTGATGATGGACACTGCAACGCTGTCCGAAACGTCGGCTAAAGAAGGAGTTAGCGCAACACGGCATAACACCCCAAAAACAAACAACAAAAAAACACATTCCCCTATCTTTTATTCTATCATCAAAGATAGATCTCGCAATGTTTGGGCAGAGTATTGGTACATTTCTAGTCAATCCAAGGGAGCCTGCTATGCCTCAATACAAAGGACTATCCCATCAAAACCCAATTCCTCCATTTTTTTAAAAAAGAAATTTCTTCACTTATTCGAATGAGGATCGGACATTGTTCTGTTCCTTCCCACCTTTCTAAAATTCACGTCCTTGACTCCCCAGATTGTACATTCTGTGGTCTAGAAGTGGGAACTTTAGAACATATATTTTTTGGTTGTCCCTCTCTAAACAAATATCCTCTCTTCTATCAAGCCTTATCTAAAATTTCCTCCTCTCCATTCAACATATCATCTTTTCTAAGTTTGAACTCGACTCCAATTTTCATTATAATTTTGAAATCCGCCTATTTAAATTCACCTTTCATTTCTCCATTAAATGATTTCTAATTTTAAATGATGGCCAAGAACACCCTCGAAGGGTGAAAGCAAGAAATAATGGGAAAAAAAAAAAAGGTTTCATAGCTAGTGACTTATAACGAGTGGCTCATAACCAAGATTACTGTTCAGTGATTTACAATTAAGGGCCCGTTCCCACTTCCGTTTTCAAATCGGAGGCGGGTCCCGTTTTAAAAACGGATGGCCAACGGCCCTGTTCACACTTCCGTTTTAAAAACGGACCATACTCTACGAAAAAAAATAATTGTCGATTCAACCAAAACATGTTATTTGCTCATTCTTCAGTAATGGTGCGCAATGGACGACGATGAAGCTCTTGTTGTCATGTGGTACTTATTAAAAAGAAGGAAAAAAGTGAAAAGAAAATTTTGTGTACACCCAATCATAGCTGGATGATTTTCTGTAGGAATTTTCCAAGTGTTAATTGGCGAGTTGAGAAGTGATGAACTAAAGTTCTTTAATTATTTTAGAATAATAATGATTGGATTATTTATATAGCGCCGTTTTACCGTGAGAAAATCACCTCAAGGGCGCTTAATGGCTTAAGAGAATGTCTATCACTTCCTTGAACCATCTACTGGAATGAGTTTCAGAGAGCTTAACATATCAAAATTAAAAATTGAGAGAGTGCATTTGTCCTGAAGAACCCTATCAATATTTTAAAGTAAGAAAACAATAACTCAAATATTTTTATTATGTGTTTATTAAACTAATACGCTTTTCCGTGCATCGTGCATCTCATTAAAGTTTTAAAATTTAAAAAATTAAAACAAAAGTTGTGTACACCAAGTGTTTTGTTTTTATTTAGTTAAAAATAAAATATTACTACACTCTTTCTTCGACCAGTGGTATTAAATTTTCGGGATTTATTTCCTTATCCATTATTGTAGTTTTGATTTATTTACTCAACAAAATAACCAAATACAAGCACGCAGCGTGCCTGCTTCCTTGCGACTGGGAGCGGGCGGGGATGGGTCGGGGTGTGGGGGGGAATCTGCCGGAACGACTAGACGACAAGTGTGAACAGCTCCATAGAACACTATGAGCGAGCGTGTTCCGACACGATTTGAAAACGGACGCTCTGCGCTGGCGATCCATCCGACAACAAAATGTAGGATCCGTTTTCAAATCGTGTCGGACAAAACAGCTCCATACATCCACTAGGGCATCCGTTTTTAAAACGGGACCCGCCTCCGTTTTTAAAACGGAAGTGGGAACGGGCCCTAAGGCTTTTAACTAATGACTGAAAATTATACATATTTTTATAACCGAGTGGGTATTTACACAATACCTATAAACATACTGTAACTCTGTTATTGATTTAATGTTTTTATGTATCCCTGATGAAGGTTCAGGGTGAAGCGAAACTGGTTTGTTTTATACTTAAAAAATATATACAATATAGTGGTATTAAAAACAAAGTAATTTTAGTGTATTTATTATAATAATGTATATCCACAAAGTGATTGCTAAATTTGAACCATTCATTGAATAACCACCCCAAGTGGTTTGCTAAATTCGTTTGGTGGCTATGCAGGGGTGGGGTTTGTCCAGGTCTTGTGGCGGGCCAGATGGGAGTGATGAATTCATCTATTCGTAATAAATCCAAGCTGTCTATAATTCCAGCTCATCACAGACCAGAATAAAACAAGTGTTGTAGATGGTAGCCAAGTTTATTGATTGCATTTCCTACAAATTAGTTTAACAATCTCCCCCTCATCGTCCATAATAATTTAGAATAATCTTATTTCACATACACAAGGCAAAATTATTACGCTGAAAGAATATATAATAATAAAAATTTTTAGTTGGAAAAAATTACCGCTACATAATAAAAATCCATCACTATGCCTTCATTTTTGTAATTCCAAATATCGTAGAAAATCAACTGTTTTCATAAAAATGTAAAAGCAACTTTGCATTGGGTACATGAAATGAGCTCCGCGTGTTATTTTCCTTATTAAATAAATAACATTAGGTATAGCCACATTCTTTTTGTGAAGATGGCTGTTCGCGGTTAACGTTCAAACTTGTCAAATGAAAGTATTCAATCAACACCCAAAAAGCTCTGCGCGGGACACAGGTTATATATTATATTATACTATTCAAGTCTTAGTCGTAGACACGGTTGCCAAACATTACATCTGAACTCTCATCCACCACAAATGCAATACCAAAAAGGGTTTTTCTTCGTAAGAATAAATCATTTTGTTACTTCAAACCATTGTAAAAACGAGTGTAATTTAAGTACAAATCATGTATTGGAAATCGAGGAAGAAAATTATACATTTATGTTATAACCTGTATCCTCGACACACTAATTTTTATCCTAACTTATTCTAGGCATTGTAAACATAAAATCAATAAGTCACCATACAATTTAGAGACAAAATACTCTTGACGCTTCATATCAAATTTGGTTTCACTCAACATTATAATACCTCCAGTAGTATAACACTTGTCTTGGGACTTCCAGTACAACCCAAAGGAATTTCTCAATTGGCTCCAATCAAAGGAAACCTTCTTATAAACAACATTAATGATAATAAATCAGGACACAGATAGATATAGAATACAAAAGATGCCATTGACAATACTGATACCACCCCCATGGTCCACTTTACATTGACAGCCAACTTCAAAACTATATTTATAATGACTTCAAAAGTGTAAAAGATTGGTACTATAATATTGCATAACTAATAACTCAAAATTAAGTGTTTTACTTTAAGAATATTGAGCAATTTCGTTAATTTATTCAAAAAACCCCTTTTACAGTGATCATTGACTCCCAAGAACATTACAAAAGTGTAACAAAAAGACATTTTACTTTGGAAATATTTATTAAAACTGTCTAAATTTCACCACATATTGTGGTGTGTACTGTAATGTGGGGACAATTTACCCTAACTGAACGTCCAGTTGATTGCAGTATAGGGGTTAATATAAAATAGTAAATTCACTCCCAATATTCATCATTTCTTTTTTTGTCAGTGGCAAATGACGATTATTTATTTTAATTGAAAAAAAAATGTCACCGGAGATATGCCATATATATTTTTGACTCCAAATATGCTCGGGAATAGTTGGTGAAAGTTTGTTGGGTACGTCCTAATGCAATGAGCACTGAGCACTGTATATAAAAATATCAACTGTGCCAGGAAACGTCAGGAATAGTTTTTAGTAGTATGCAAGATATGATTACAGTACAGATTTGAAATTCATGGGGTCTAATCCTATCTTTGAATTCCCACGAAACAAATGAATTTGACAATATTACAACAATTCCTTTTTAATTACATTCGCATTGATTTGTTGCAGTTTTACATCAATATTGTCATATTTCAATGTTGAATGTATTCTATACCAATCGTAATAAACGTTTTGTAGAGCGTGATATTCATGAAACCCCATAAGGAATTCCGCTCCAGAGTATTGCCGTTATATTTCTTACGGAAAACTAATATTTCATTACAAACAGGATTCAGTTTTGGCTGAAAATAAAGACATTAGTCTCTAGCAGATTTTTGTCACAGTTAGAATAAAAAGTTTCTCAAACATCTTACAGAAAAAATATTATTGTGCAAGTAATAAGTATGTAAACACGACAAAAATAAATCATAATATCATTTAAATACACACAATCATTGCAGCTAACCCCTAGGGCCCGGAACCCTGCATTTGCAGTGTTGAAGAATGGTGCCCATGCACGGTACAAAGCACTGCAATTGAAGTGTCGTCATTGTACATTCATTTTGATTCTACCAGTTAGTTAGAGTATTGTCTAAGGGTCCGGGCCCTATGGGTTAAAGAAAACATCCTGTATAAAGTTGCGCACAACTGCCGTTTCACATTTTCTCTAATAAAGTATTTACGAACCAACATTTATGATAAAGATCAATTGTTTTTAAACATTTAAAGAATCAATTGATTTTGCTAATACTGGATTAATAGAAAATTTTGCAGCAGAGAAAATGAGAAATGGCGTTTGTTTTGAAAATTAACACACATTAACAAATTAACTCAAGGAAATGCATCAACCACTATAAATTAAAAATCATATTTATCATAATATATGTTCTCATCTTGCACGGTTACAGGTTAGGTTAGGTTAGGTTACTGTCTAGAAGAAAGCCAGTAGTAAATTCACATTAGTATCATGATAAAAAGTATACTTCAGTGCAGTGTGAACAAGCCATGTTATACATAAACAGCCTTACTAATTGAAACGTAAAATAGTCCATGAAAAGATATATACGTTGCACATTCAGCCAAAGACGTTTGTTTATATGTCATATACACTTGAAATTATAATAATTTATTATTTTTAATGATGATAAACTAATGATTATAAGACATGCTTTTAAATTTGTTTTAACCAATTATTATAAGCAATAATTAGTAGCTTTCGAGTAATTGATAATTTCTCTTTGAATTTTGGTATTTTTCCAAGGTTTTTTCAAGGTTCATTTTGAAGATGTCGTAAAAACAAATACCATAGAAACTAGATAAACTGACATTTGAAATTTAAAAAATACTTTATTATTTAAATATTTTAATGTCGAACATGAAGAGTTAAAAAAATAAATATGTATATTCTTACCCCAAACGTTGAAAAATTGTATAAAATACAAATTTTTATAATAATTAATGTTATTTGGTGACTGCAAGAAAATTGCCACTTCACTTTTTATCCCGTTTATACAATAAAAAAATTATAATTCCCAAAGAACAAAAAAAATTACATTTTGGATTCTTCATTTGTGCAATATAAATATTGATTTCTTATTTAATGATTTGATTGATTGATTTTTTATTTAATGCATTTTTACATTATACAAAAATAACTTGTGAAATAATTTAATTTTTCAAGATGGGAACATCATGCGTCAGTCTGTCAAAATGAACATTGCCAGTTGTTATTTAGCAGCCAGCTAAAGGCATTTTTTTATTAGTAATATTTCGAAACATTTTATTGGTAAGGCTGATTATGATTGCATCAAATTCCCCATTAAATAAATTCTAATGTATAATGTACGAATGTGGGGGATTGGATATACATACTGAACTTGGTCGCACTGCACGGCTACCCGCACAGGTACATAAGTAAAATTACACAATAAAATCAACAACACTATCGTAAGTGTCAATTTATATAATTGAAGAAAAGTAAGCATCAGGTAAGTATGGTACTGTATACTATCTCCATATATAGTAAATTTAGTACATAATAACATAGATATTGTGGAAATGTATTACATATATATTTGTACAGCGCCCTCGAGGTGGTTTTGCACAAAAACGACGCTATACAAACCATCTATGAAAAGGGAATACAAGTTGAAATTATCACTTACCACATATCTGTAGAGGCTATAGAATACATGAATTAGAAATGAGCATAATTTGTTAAAAATTATTATAATTTCTTCAAAATTTACACAGAAAATTATAAATTATGCTACTGCGAATCGATCGTTAAATCAGTCTGAGATCACAGATGACCTTTCTAATTTCTAATGCGTAGTAAGTTTGAATAAGTGGAAATGCCACAAAGTTTAAAGTAACAAATATGAAATAACGTGGGCTGGCTGCGTTGGCCAATCAAATATACTTTGAATGTGAGAAAACAAATTTGTACCTACGTTTACTAGGTTTTATTTTATTGCTTCCCAATCAATCAATACTCCAATGGAGTCAATTTTAGTACAGCAAAGCAGTAGTTTAAACACTATTTCGTATGAACACAATGCTTATTAATTCCTGGGATAATTGAACATTTCCGTGGAATAAAAATGCAATAAAATGTGCAGTAAAACACAATACATTGAAGTGACACATAAAAAACCCTGATTAACTTAGAGAAATCAATAGAAACAGGGCCACTACAATAAGTTAATCTACGAGCAATCTTAAGTCACAAAAAGGAAAACAATACTCCTAGGTTCCGCAGAAAATAACATTCATATATTGGGTTAAATTCATAATACATAGGTATACTAATACTCGCTTCTTATTTAGAAGGTTTGGCAATTATTCAAAATGTTAAACATCAGTCAACAACTGTTACCAAACTTGCAACTCAATTAAGATGTTTCATTTTAAGACATGATCCTGGATGGGTTAACATGAAATTTTTGGAAAATAAAAAACTTCACTGAAAATCGAGTTCCTCAACCGCTCCTTCAAATTCAGGTAGTAAATTCCTAATAACAAGAGGAGCGTAAATCGAAATTTCACCCTTTAATTTCAGATATTTGAAGTAAGTTCGTAAAAAGAGGATGCTTGCGCGTAAAACGAAATTTCGCAGCCGGCAGTTCAAACTCGGATATTTAAAGTAAATTCGAAAAAATATGACATTTCAGTGTCAATCCATTCAGATTTACAATTAAAATAAAAACCAGTAAAAAAACATTTTGCCACCACTGTTTTAGATTCAGATTTACGAAATTAAATTATTTTTTTCGCAAAAATCGAATTACGAATTTCAAATCAAAAAACCATTTTGGTGGAAAATTTGGAATTATCGGGGTTCAAATGAACAGTGTTTTAGAGTTCCGAGTGGATTTGGATCTCAAAATGGATCTTATAATAACAATCACGCTACTGACTAAAAAGGCAATTTAAAACTGCTCCAAGCTACGCTAACAACACAAGCTGTGTTCAGGAAAGTAGTTCAGATCGATCCACTTGGGTTTTTATAAATTTTATTAGATTCAGTTGAAAAGTTAAAAACTTGGATTGGTTCTCCTGAATATTTGGCCAAGTTGAGTTGGCTAACTTCACTTGACGTTTATAAAAACACCACCATAAATGAAATAGGAACAGTTGGTTGCCTGGTTTTCCGTTGATTAGAGTAAATTGGATTGGAGTACTGTTATACTACTGTCCGCAATCCCCACTAAACGTTTAACCTTTATTATTAATAATTAACACTAAAGAGTGTCTTTCTTTACACACACTGGCAGCAATATGCAACTAGAACTTTATCCAATCCTCGCAATCCACACTATCCAATAATATATATATTTTAATATACCACTGTAGCAAAGGTGAAAAAATACATTAGAAAATACAAAATGTCCATTATTACTTGTCCCTTAAATATTATGCGGAAATTAAATTACAAAATAAAACACTTAGAAACTAACTTTAGTCGAGTTTCATTTAATTATATTTAAATTGGAACCCTAGCGTCTGCGTCTGCACTGTATGAAGCATGAGCGGTTGGTTGTGTTGGTAGGTTGTTTGTTTGTTTGTTTGTTTGTTTGCTTGCGGTGTCGAGTTCAAGCGGCTAAAAGACCTGACCCCTGATTCACGGAAGGGAAGTTACAATACAATATATACATGAAGCTTGAGCTAGTAAGTAGTAAGTGGTATTCCACACTTCTTTAGGCAAACTTGTTAGTAATCATTACCAACAAACAAATAAACACATAAGTTGGTGTTACAGCATGACATCTCTCGGTACGTAAATAGTTTAACCGGCTTATTTTCTTACATCACGTAAAATATATTAACGTTACAGCGTTCAACAGTTAAATACCTACTTGCCCTGGCTTCGTCTCGAGCAATTCACATCACAATATCATCAGTCATCACTCTTTGGGTAACCAATTATAATTCACTGTCTGTTGTCCTTGGCAACGTTGGTTGGTCCGTGAGATAACTGACGGAGATGTCTGGGGCCTGGGAAGTGCCTGGGTTCGGACCATACCGGGTACACTAACATTAAGGCACACTTCGATCCAAAACAAATGTCTCGTCAATGTAAAATATCACCACACTTATTCCACTAATTAACTATCTGGCGCCTCCTACCATTGCCACTTTACGCTAGCTTATTCATTCTTACTTTAAATACTTAAATGAAAACAACGAGCGTGGATATTTAGCTGCGCGAATGCTGCGAGTCATTCGACCAGTCCATTCACAAAACAAACAAGTTGGTTTCAAGTGCAGGCGGTGCAGGCGGTGCAAGGTCGGCCAGTCAAACGTTCTCCTACTTAATGACTATAAGCTGTGAACATTTGAGTTGCCAACGGTACAGTTGGCCTTCATCATTTCAAGTGGAGTAGAGCGGCGCCGCGACTTGCTGGGTCCGGACCCGCCAAGGGGAAGACATCTCTTGTGGCAACCGTGCTCGTGGCGACTGCGGGCGGGGCTAGTTGTGTTGCATCGTGTGGGAACTGGCCGAGGAGAGGTGCTGTGCGGAGCTGCCCAGCGTGCAGGCCATGTCCTGGTAGGAGAACTGCGGGAAGTAGGGTTCTTCTTGGATGTGGTCTAGGGGGCCCCCACCCGACTCGGGGGGCGTGAGCTCCACGCTCTCGCCTGTGAACTCTGAGTCGAAGTAGCACGTGTCAGTCTCTGAGCTCACCTGTGGCTTGAAGGGAGGCATGATCTGCAATACACAAATATCATTGAATAAATACAGCTGCTGCTCTGCTATTAAACTAATACATAAACTCTTCTCCCATCCGGAAATAATCCTAAACCACGTCAATTATTGTTTTCACTAATGTCGGGGTGAAACTAACAACAACAACAAAAATATCTTCTCCTCGAATTCACATTTGCAAGACATTTCTAAACAATTTAAATTTCAAACAGACAGAAATGGCCATGTTAAGAAAACAATAATTAAAACACAAAATCATGGATGGTATCACTGTACATTTACTGAAGAGACTCATTTATGAAGTGTTAAACCTCTTACTTACTAATTAACCTCAGCATATCTCGAAGAATATTCCCAAAACAATTGAAACCGGGTTTCGTTATACAGTAGAACCCCGTTAATTCGAAAAAAATATCGATTTTTGAGAAAATAAATCATAAAATTTCATAAATCTGAATCTAAAAGACAGCCGTGGCGGTAAAACGCCGAAAAATGTATTATTACGTGGTTATACATCGTCTTAATTAGTATTATTATTTTGTAAATCTGAATCGATTAACACTGGAATGTCGTATTTTTTCCAATATATTTTGAATATCCGAGTTTGAAGGGCCGAGAAAATACTTTTACGCGGAAATATGTTGTAGTTTTTCGTATTTACACCAAATATCTGAATTTAAAAGGTCGGCCGCGACGAAACTCGGCTGTGAAATTTCGATTTAGGCGAATAATTTTTTTTTTTTTTACACTATATATTTTAACTATCTGAATTTAAAAGGCCGGATGTAACGAAAATCTGCAGAGAAAATTAGAGATTTACATGTAAATATATCGAATTTTTACGAATTTAAATTCAAATATTCGAAATAAAGGGCCGGCCGCGATGGAAATTGACTGCGAAATCTCAATTTACGAGGAAATTTATTGTATTTTTACGAATTTATTTTGAATATCTGAATTTAAAGGGCCAGCCGCGACGGCAATCGGCCGCGAAAATAAAGGAATAATTCGTATGAATGCGAATTTGCTCCTAATATATTACTCGGATTTGAAGGGGTGGCCGAGAAACTCGATTTTCGGCGTCTTTGTTTATTTTGTTACTCATAAAATTTCGAATTACGTGGGAATTTGTTAATTCGAAATTTGATTTTTGGTGTCCCGTGGATTTGGAATTAACGAGGTTCTACTGTACCGATATTAAAAGTGGACATTAACGATTACAGGCAATACAATACAATATTCAAGTTACTTTTGAAAGTTTGAATATTGTCTGGCCACGGTGTTGGCCAATTGTTCGGCAATAGGCAATATATCACGCTCATTTACCTGCACCTTTAGGGAATTTTATGTAATTGAAGGGATTTTGAGAAGGTTTGGGGAAGCAACTACAATCCATAATTTAGTCACCTTTCATTAGTTGAGGATTTGCCTGATAAGATTTATCTCATAATTGCAAACCACAATGTCAATGCATATCAACGACAAGCATTGAGAGAAGGCTGAACCATGGATGGAAGTCACCAAAATGCATTCAGAGGAGCGACACAATACCTTCTTGAGCAGCAAGTCCTGCCAGTTGATGGTGGAGAAGAAGTAGTGTTGCATGATCTCCTTGACGTCGTCGGGGCCCCCGCCGAGGCGCTGCGCCGGGGACTTGTGGAGGAGCCCCGCCAGCAGCGAGCGCGCGGGGCCTGACAGCGAGCGCGGGAAGCGCACCTCTTCCGTCACAATCAGTGTGAACAGTACCTCGTGGTCACGGTTATAGAAGGGCAGGCGGCCGCACATCTAAAACATACATATTGACAATGATTACTGTCACGACCGCACGAGTCCCTACTGCTCCAACATTCTGCAGCCAGTAGGCTTAGTCCTCCATTACGGTTATTGGGGTAAATGGAACTCAATGTTTCCATTCAAATTTGTATGAAAGGTACCTCTAGTGTTATTCTTTATTCTAAGCTTGTACCCCTTGTGGTTAGAAAATAATTTCATAGGTCCCAGAACTTTTAAAAGTTCCCCCGCAATAAAAAAATATACTCAATGAATAAAACCAAAAAATGGTAATGTCATTGAAAATATCACTATCGCACATCAAAATAGTTTGATCCCTTTAAAAATCCAATTAGACGATAAGATAAAAATGTTTCTTACCATTTCATACATAACAACACCCACTCCCCACCAATCTACTGCTCTTCCATAGTCATTGTCTTCCAGTACCTTTAAAACCAACAATAAGATACATACGTATTAATAAAAATAATTTATTCCAGAAAGTATGAAGGGGCAGTGCAATACATTCCATATTTCACAGTAATAAAACAGACAAAATAAGTAGAATATAAACAGAAAAGGAGTGAAAAAATATTATGCAAATAGTCATAACGAAGGATATTTTTGAGTCTGGAGAGGGCAATCAGAGGAAACTTCATCCAGGAAGCCACAGCAGTGATTGTGGTATTCTTGGATTGGCGTAGTCTGCGTCATAAGCTCCCCCATGTGGTGCTCTGAAAGAGTGCACTTGTCCTTCAAGGAACATTTCCCTAGCATTATTGTAGGTGACTTTTAGCCATTGTCAATCTACCCACAGTTCTGAAGAACACAGCATGAATTGACAGTTATTATTATTGGTCATAAATTAATAGACCATTCATCTTGGTAGTATGTAATGTTACAACTTGGACAAGATATAATAATGTGCACATTTTGAAGAGAACTAACCTCTGGGGCTAAGTATTCCGGTGTCCCGCAGAAAGTCTTTGTGGTCCGTCCGTATGTGATCTCTTCCTTGCAAAGACCAAAGTCGGCAATCTTTATATGCCCATCCTTGTCCAGAAGTAAATTCTCCAATTTTAAATCTCTATAAATAATGCCCTGAAACAAAAGATAAAATCATTTTAAACTATGATTGCGCATCAACACTTAATTAATCATATTGTTGATTCATTAGATGAACCACATACAAATTAAAATGGATCTATTTATCCAATACATATATGTATAGATTGCATTTAGTTTGGGTAGAATCTTGCAATCATACATAAAAGATAGCAGCCAATAAAAATATGCATAAAGAAAATGAAGATAATGTTGGTAGCTCTTAGTAAAATGATGATACAGTTAAATATGACCGAAGGGTATAGGGTTGAATTAGCCTGAGCTAACTGAGCCCAGGCAAGGCTGGGTTTGATTCCTAGATGCGACCGAATCCTGATTTTTCTGTTTCACATTTTTCATTTGTGAATTGTTAACATTGTCTTCAATGATTCAATATTTTTATGTTTGTGTGCTCACCGCACAAGAGTTTCAACTGTCCTAAGCAAGAAGGACAATGGCTTCCCCAATTAGAAATATGTTGTGAGGCTGAAATAAGTGGTAAGGGAAAGGAGATGGGGACAATGAAAATAGAAGAAATACTTAGCTATTCATAACCGGACACTAAACACTCCTAATGCCATTTCAAGCAAAGTTTCCAATCATTGCGAGGGATCCTTACACAAGGGATCCATGCCAGATCGAGGATAGATAAAAGAAATGATAGGACAAATTTGTTTTTATTTAATAAAAAAGACAAATATTCATGAGTTACCATTAACCTGACAATATTTGAAAAATTTCTGCCAGATCGTAAGCGGAAAATGTTGTTTGAGTCACGATGGAGGAATTGACTCGAGACGCCTGTGTGGGAACTAAACGCGATGCCAACTCAGCCACTGAGAGGTCGAAGCATGTCATATGGTATGGAAGCGTGCCGACTGCAGTTGAGCTATGACTCAGCAGGACGCTGCTGTGCGATGCGTGGTTTGTGTACGCAGCTTCGTACTAATAATGGTATCGAAGGTTTAGCAGTCAGTTTTAATGACATGATACAGATGGATGGATGGATGGATTGATTACAAACCTCTGAGTGCAGGTAACCTAGCGCCGATATGATCTCGGCTCCATAGAATCTGGTCCGGTCCTCGGAGAAGAAGCGCTCCTTGCTGAGGTGGAAGAACAGTTCGCCCCCGTTCACATACTCCATCACAAAGCAGACTCGGTCCACGGTTTGGAAGGAGTAGCGTAATGACTGGAACATGAACCATATTATTAGCATTAATAATAAAAATTACAGTTTTTGACAATTTGATTGGCAGCAAACCGGGCATTACTTTTAATTTGAACATATGCACATTACCCGCCTCACCAGATAATGTCTGTTCTAAGATGGAATTGTGAAAAATCTTCTTCTGGTGGATTTTTGGCTTTCTAAATAGGTTAGGCATCCACAATAAACTTTCAACTGTCTCCTATAACATATTTTAAATTAATTTGGACACATTGCTCGCCGAACTGAGGACTCCAACTTGGAGAAACTCATAGTCACTGGCAAAGTGACCAGGAGGTACATTCCTGTTCATTTACCCTTGACTAGGAGCATGTCCTTAGTGTACCTATCCCCCTCATTTTGGATTTAGCTTAGACTAGAGGAAGTGAGATAGTGGCGTAGCGAGCACTACGCAGATATCTCACTCGCTTTGGTTGATGCAGAGGGTGATGGGTATATTAGGTTCGCTAGGGATCGAGAAAAGGAATCCACCTCAAGGTTACTGATAAAGGAATGAGATGGAGAACCTTCTCTGATTTAAATAAAATAAATGGCTGTTGTCGGTTTTTTCTCATGCTGATTAGCAGGAATTCGACAAATAATCTCAATTATTAAAATTCAAAACTAGATTAAGTAACGGAATATTTTACTGCTCATTCGAATTCGACATCCCCTCACTAAAAACAAACTAACCATAAGGCCGTTCAGCGCAGGGATAGGCAGAGATGATGGACTGCTACACAACTGCTTTCATAATATAATATCTCCTGTGCTTCTTGTGCTGTGATCCTTTTTTGCTTTCATAATATAATATCTCCTGTGTAGCTAACTTGCTTTAATTATGATCTAGGAGTCAGTAACCCAAAATAAACCATACAATCTGGCACACACTTGAGTCAAATGAATTAAAATTTATCTTGTCTAAAAAGTCAAATATTTGTGATGAATGAAGTGAGTCACGGATTAACAATGTATTGTGTCGGGAGAGTTAGATGATTGGTGCACAAATATGTGGACATGCAAGTCATTTTCTATTTCAAAACAATCTCACATTTCAGCAAACATTCCTAGTGACTCATTTCCTCATTCAAATAACACATTACAACACAACAACACCAGTGTCAAAATAATAAGTAAAGTTAGTCAGCAAACTGTCAGTTACATTTGGCGAGGGAATTCACAACACAAATCTAATATTGTGCAGACCAATCTCTTATTTGGCAGAACTGTAACATGATTGGAATAAGGAGATACTTATTATGATTAAAAACAAATACACTACTCTATCACTAATCTGCCACCGTAAAAGTGTCTGCACAAGAGTCCCAACTGCTCCCAACCGTCTATAGCTAGTGAGGCTATGGCATCCCCATTTGGGGTATTTTCTGAGGCTGGTGGTAGTGGGGAGGGGAAGGAGATGAGAAAAGGAAGGTGGGGGAGTACCTGGCTATTCAGATCTGATCACCAAAGACGGCTAAAGTCCTTTCAAGCAATTTTTCAATTCGGAATGGTGCTCTTACACCAGGGGGATACTGAGACTATATTCCACTCTGGAACGTGCCGTTAGTATACTATATATTATTTTTAATTAATAAATTGTGAAATATCTAAAATTCATCGCGACCTTCCAATTGCTAGTTGAGAGCCTTACACCTCCACCACGAAAGCCTTTAGTGAGTGTCGATTATAGTGCATATGAAAATGAACTCCTTAGGCCTCTGACATATTCTGTCAGAAGGTCAGAGTATTTCCGCTTTGCAATAAAATCCAAATATTTCGAATGTATCCGAAAAGTGAATAATGTTTTTTAAAAGTGATGAAATACACTTTCTAATTTTATTATTACAAATAAACATGTCATTTTTCAACGCAAACATAATAAGTTTTAAAAATGGCTTACTTTAAGTTTTCTCTAATTAAGATTACTGATGATGAAAAAAAAATAAAAACACATTTTATTAGATAATTGTATCATAAACGTATTGTCACCTCATTTTTTTGTCGTTTCACGTCAATAAATAAAATTATAAAAATTCTAAGCGCAGTCAGAAACTTTGGTTTCGTAGAAATGTACATTTAAATTTTTCACTGGTTAACTTTTAGATTTGAATATAAAGCGTGGTGTGTTCTCTTTCTAACCCCGTTTAGATGATATTTTTCACCATTATAGTAAGAGCTGTTCCCAAAAGCAAACAAATTAGGGGTTAAAACAGGTATTTCGTAAAAATGAACAAACATTAGCAACACTTTTCAATTTCAGAGGCGGGTATGGGTACCGCCGCCCCAGTAACCATTTAGTCGTTTTGTAAGTTCTTTTATAGACTTAACAATGTTCATCAAAATAATATATTTTTTACTGGAGGTGGGAATAGAACCCGCAAACACCCTAATCAAGGTTGCATGTCGTCGCATTAATTCGTAGACTGCGTAACTCCAAATTTTTCGAAAATACGTTTTTAATGCCATCTGGTGTTAAAATTAGACCCGCATCGACTAGTAAAACTCGAAAATTTAAAAAAAAATAACCTTTTAGATAAACACAAATTAGAAAACTGCGTAAAATTATGGTGCCATTTTTACTCGCGAATACTTCGTAACTCCTTAATTCAGTATTGGCCGGTGAGCCGTGCACGCTTGTTGTGTTTTTGACTGAGGAAATTTATTTACGGTGTAATAGTTTTACCGTGAAATTAACTGAGATAAGTTGATTAATCAATTTTGAACATTTTATAACCTTAATTTTAATTGTGAAGTCACGAATAGTGTTTTGTATCTGTAGTCTAAACTGACGTCTTCTGCACCGTGTGACGCTCTGCCGTAGCTCTCTTGTTTTATGTGCCTCTGCGGTTTCGTAAATACCTAACAGGTCCTTGTTCTGTGATTATCTCTTCTTCAAAGTCACCATCTCTTTGCAAGTGGATCTCCTCCTGATGCATATCCGGATCCGGTTCTTCACTCACCTCTTCAAACAAACCCAAAATATTTACGGTGGAACGTGCGGAAATTCCATCTCATATCTCCTCAGACACAGTCCGTTCTCTGTCAGGCATCTTCCGCGGGTCAAGCACATGTCTTGGTATGCCATCTACTTCGATGTTGTTGACTGAAGTAAGTCCTGTCACCCTTCCATGCATCTCCCATCTACTGGTTTAACCGCAAGAAGATCGCCCACTTAGAGCTCAGTCAATACTTCTTCTATATTCACTTGCGCAGAAGGGTGTCTCCACGAGTGTGAACTATACTAGACAGCGCAATACCTCGATCATCTTGACTTTTTGCAGCCAAAGATTGTACCGAAACACTGCCTGCAGGGGGATCGCTTCCACTTCTGGCTGCAGTTCTCTTTATTGTTTGATGATGTCGTTCAACTATACCGTTTCCAGCTGGTCGGTATGCCGCGCAAAATCTTTGACGAACATTCCATCTCTTACACTTATCTGTAACACTGTAGGAACAAAATGCAGTACCATTGTCCATGAGAACTACTTTGGGCGGGCCTCTTTCCCGAAACACTTCTTCCAAATGTCTGATAATCGAAGCTGCATTATCTGACTCGATTTCCTGCCACACGGTAAATCTACTTGGACCGCAATCGATAAATGTGAGTAAACATTTCCTACCGAAATGAGTAACATCAACTGTTAAGCGACTCCAGGTTGTCACAACATTAAGATTACCCGCTTCATGGGATGATGGTGGAGAGTCAATTGTCCTGCATTGTACGCAGGAACGCACGCATCTATCGACGTCCTTTCTTCTCGCCTCGGGATCGACCAGCCGGGCAAGATGAAGCGTTAACTTTACTCCAAAGTGATGCTGAGCATGAAGAGTTTCTACGCTTAAAGCACATGTTTGCTCACCAGTTCCACTTTCAAGTCTCTCCCACCTATCTTCACACTCTGAGGAGTCTCTTTCACAACGTTTCCTGTCATGGCTACTCTTTGCCCGGGTCTTGCAAACCCTAGTAAGTACATCAGTTTTATTTCTACAGGACAACAAGGGTGATCGACAATGTCAGATCAAATTCTTCTACAATCTCCTTCTCAACTCCAAGCGTCACTTAACGATCATCTCTGACACGACTACTCCCGGTCAGTGAAGATCTCACCCAGCACAAAACCGTCGCCGAATCTGTAATGATCTCCAGAGTTTGAAGATTTCACTTGAGAGTCAGATTTAATCCCTTAAGGAAGGAAAAGTACCAGCATTTACAAGACTTAAAACAGACATTAGAAAAGGGTTACCACTCCTTTAACGATAAAATTCCGCATCATTAAAATCATTAAAATGCATCTAAATAGACTGCCTCGACATACACATACATTGTTGTTTTATTTTGTAAATGTAAAATTCCTATCTCCCAAATTTTCCGCTGAGTTGTTCATAAAACTGTTCGCAGAAAAGTATGTATCTTTTGTAAAATGCGTATCTCCATTCTCGGTTTTTACGTAAACTTCCTAACTCCGATTTGAAATAGAAAGCCTTAACTTACAAAAGTTTAATGATTGAAAATAAATTTCCAAATATATTATATGAATCCTATAATTTCTATACCCGCTATATCCGATTTTTTGACAAAATGATCTGAGTATGACATCTTGTTCACATTTTTGCGAGCAACAAGAGGAGCCTAAAATTGAGTTTCAAAACCCTCCTTTTCGCGACCAAAAACCATGTTTAAACTGCGAGTGAGAAACCAAATCCGCTATATCATACAGAAAGTTACTATCAAAACCCGCTATATCGGATTCAACGAATCACAAGCAGTTATTTTGCCAAAATACAATATGGCCGCCGCTCTGACGCCACGCTCGTGTTACAAAATGATCTACGCGTGAGTTTCTAAACCCGCCATGTCGGCTCAGTTGACTATCAAAATCACGAAGTGAGTATCAAAATCCGCTATATCCATTTTATTTATCGAAATAACTTAATTATTGCTAGACATACATAGAAAAATAAATGCTTTTCGAAATTTTATTACTCCAATTCATTATATAAAAAATTGTAATGCATTTACTTATGTACGCTAGAGATGTGACAGTTTTTTGCGGTTTTCTCCAAATCAATGAAAGTTGATATAGCGGGTATAGAAATTACACGACTCATATGTTCGAAACATAAATAAAAAGAATAAGCCGTCTTTCATTTTTTTTTCACTACGAAGTTTTTGTGCCTCCTGTAAAATTTTACATTTGGGAGTTACGCATTCTACGAATTAATGCGACGATGTGTAGATTAAGTGTAAAAAGAAAAAATATATATCTTACCGTTAAGAATGGATGATTTGTAGATTTGAGTACTCTGTTTTCAGTGAGGGTGTGCGCAACCTCGTCCTTCTGTATGATGACGTTCTTCTTGAGGATCTTCATTGCGTACAGTTTGCCAAAGTCCTTCTCGCGACAAAGCACCACTTTGCCGAATGTGCCTTTTCCCAGAACTTTAACGAATTCAAATTTCTCCAGCGTCTGTAAACAAATCAGTGATGATTATTTACAATTTAGAAGTCAGCGCAACTTAGATAAATGCTGTAAGTTAAATGATTTAATGCAATGAAAATTGAAATGTAACGATTGAAAGGTCATCCCAAACAAGTTGAAAATTGAAATCTATTGGGATCGACCGTTCTTTAGAAACCAACCTCCGGGAGAATTCCAACTGCCCAGAGGGATGTTGTGAGTACCTTGCTATTTGAATCAAGTCACTAAACACCGTTAAAGCCTTTACAAGCAATGTTTCTACTCTGAGTGGTGGTCTTTCACCAATAGAGGCGATACAGAGTATTTATATCATAGAGTACAATTTTGAATGGAAACAAATGTCGCAGCTGACTTAGTACCTTTTGGTTCTAGACCATTTACATAGAGACACATATAGGTATTGCTCTGATTAAATATTTTTATCTTTTACTAGTTTTTTGGCACTGCAAATCATTGTATAAATGGTACAATTATAACGACATAGACTGCAAATCTATAATGTTATAAAAAAAATTGTACAAATTGAACGAAATAAATTCAGCATGCTCTGTCATGACATTGTATATCGCCATCCCATTTGAATTTCATAAAAATGGTGGAGCAAAGTTTTGTATTGGAAATATAAGGCCCGATTGACCAAATATTTGATCACGAAACACGTCCACACAGCATTTCTTGTGTTCTTCTTTATTCTATGGTATCCAAACAAAATAAATAGAATAAGCTTTAAAAGATTGAAGTTTGGATTGATTCCCTGCACCATGTATTTGGTGGAGAGAAAAAAAAATCTGGGGGGAAGAGGGAGAAAGATGTCAAGTTTCCATAACCTCGACAGTTTTTTTTTATCTGTCTAACAAACATGCGTAATCTGATTTTATAACTTTTTTGATTCATTCACCATTACAATTATTCAGATGACAAACACTTAACCAAGGTTGGATATTGTTGTTATAGAATATACACACATAAAAATGAACAGAATAACACTGTAATACTAGCCTCCAATTTGCTAATAAATTAGAGTAATATAATGATCCTTCAACAATCAATAAATAATTTGTCACTTAAATATTGAATTTTATTCACTGATGAAATATTATTTTCATACTGTTGAAAATTCAATAATTTTATTCTGGTTTGGCTGACATGAAGTTTCTTCCGAAACTAGCTGTTTAAAAGTTGAAATATTTATGTAATACCGCACAGTCCAATATGCCCGGAGCCAATGACACTACGGCATCCTTCAAATGTGATGATGTTACAGCTAACAGAATGAGAAGAGGGATGTATATAGCTAATGTCGGCTTCCAACCATCTGGAGCCAGTGAGACGATGGCGTCCCCATTTGGGGTATGTTGTGATGCTAAAGGTAGTGGGATCGAGATGGGGATGAGGAAGGTGAGAAAGTACCTGGCTATTCAGATGTGGTCACCAAAAACGGCCTAAGGCATTCCAAACAACGTTTCAATTCTAAATGGTGGTTTTACACCAGGGCTATACTGAGAGTATCTTCTACTCTGGCACGTGCCGCAAATATACAATACATTATTTAAAATGAGTAAATTGTGAATTAACACAAATTAATCATATAAAATTTACTTGCACAGGCTGGGATTTGAACTCACCACCTCTAGCTTGCTAGTCGAGAGCCTTACCCCTCGACAACGGAGGCCGTTGAAGCAACATTTTGATTACAATTGGTGTTCCTCAAAGGGTGATACTGAGAGTATTTAATTTTTTTTTATTTTACCTCACTGGGTTTTGAACCAGGAATGCCTGAACCCAGAGACAAGGATCTTATTGCTCTTTTTAAATGTGAATACTGCGTAAGAGTTACACCTGTCCGAAACCAGTGGGCACACTTAATTGGTGATTTAAGTGTGGCTGAATGGAGTTGGGAGGGGAAAGAAATGCTGTAGAGGAAAGTTGGATATTAAGATCTGGTCACCAAACACAACTAAGGCCCTTCTTCTACAGGTAGCTGATACTAGACGATTAGAGTATCTTGGCGACCACCGCTATACATCTGCGCGAAGGTTCGTTTGTATGCACATATTACCGACATTTTGTAAACTTGTAGGTGACACCAGTCTCCCGCGACCAGTCAGGCAAGGTTATTCTCACTCACCTCGTTGAGACTTTAAACATGGCCTCACTTGTGTCAGACATTTTGTACCAATATGTGTGTTTCAGATCAATGCTAGTAAATATAACAAGTAAGGCCTGTGCGCTACAAGTTGTTTGCCAAGGGAGTACATAACATGAGTATCGGAAACTTGTATGAAGAAGAAGGACTTAAAGCCATGTCAAGCAATATTTCGATCCCGGGTGATAATGAGATTATAACATTTTGTCGCAGAGGCGGAGAAATGAATGGGGTTAGGTTGTAAGGATGTACTTACCACTTTCCTCTTGCCGCCCGACTTGCCCATGGAAGTGCCCTGCATGGACAGCTTGGTGAGCATATCGTCGTCAGCGATGGTGCCCATATCCACGTCGCTGGCGCTGCATTGCTCCGCGTCCGTCTCCTTCAGCTTGTTGGCCACAGAGCGGATGGCTATCACCCAGTCGGTTCTGCAAATATCACGACACATTATTGTTACAGTGAAACCTATCTCACTAAAACTTAAAAGCTTCATGGCATGTTGGTCCTTTCCATTCAATTAATATTTATTTTATTTGTGTCCATAGTAATACAACATAACATGTTATATAACAATACGTAATTGGCTGTAAAAGTACCGTTATTTATTTATTATGTAGAGACTTTTAAAACAATATAACCAGTTGTGGCGACTTCCCCGAGTGAGACTCTAGCGCAATTGGGTTCATTTATGCCAGAATAACACTGTTCGATATACTGTGGATTTACCGTAAATTAAATGTGGATCAATAACTGAGAAAATGTAAAATTACAGATATTTTGTGTGTTTTGCCAGAAATGCAGAATTTTCAGAAAATTGGTTTTCTCGAAACCCTCGTTTACTGGACTCGTCAATTGGTTTTCTCTTAATAACTAATGCATTAAGAGATCCGCAAGCAAGAATTATTATTTCATCACGACGCTGTTAGCGGTTCATATCATTATCAATTATCACCTACGATTACTACAAGTATGTAAATCGATAAAAATAAAACCTACAACACTCTCAATATCCACATAATTTTATTGTATTCCTTTTACAGGCAAATTTTGCACAGGCAGCTTGAGGGATATTGGCAGCTTATGGCATACAATTGTAGGTATTGCTACTAACTGAACTGTGAAATAAAGAAAATATTCTATCCAATGTGGAAATGAACATTCCATGAATGAAAGTAAAGCAATTAGTTGACTAATTACTACAAGAAATAATGATTAATGCATTATTATCATTAGGTCTAAAGTAGGCACCATCCACATACAATAAATTAGACAACCTTCCCCGTTGTTGCATTAAATGGCTTTAGCAATGTTGTGACCAGATTCATTCTTGCGTTCAACAGCTCGGGTGTGGAATGACTTGCCGGCCTCTGTTTGAAATGAAATTAATTATATTTTGAGAAAGGGTGTAGTTGTAAGTTTGTATGTTGGTTCTTACTTTGTACTTATCAGTTCAAGTGGTATATTAGTGTATCTTCCAGAATGCGACTATTACATATTGCTCAATAAAATTTAGCCTTCAGGAGGCCCGTTCCCATAGTTCGTATTTTCAAAGTTAATGTAGCTTCCCACATTTGCAGATTCGACCCTACAATAAAACAATTCATTGGCCTGGTATTTTTATAAACATATTGCCTTGTTTGTATCATTTATGATTTAAGAATTGGTGACATTTTACTGCAAGCGGCGGCAGTTTTCAAATAGAGCTGTGCGCTATCTATTTTATGATGACCCTAGTTAAACCATTATGCCTAAAAATATTTGCCAATACCTTTCCCACCCCTGTCCCATAGTAATAAAAACCCCAAATAAAGTTTCATCTCCCTCAAAATAATTCCTTTAAAATATTTCTATTGTTTAAGTCACGTTTGTATCATTAAGAATAGTTTAGTGCATTTTATTTTATGTTAAGAATGTTGTTTGCCAACGAGCGGGTGGAACATCTTTATTTTGGTAAAATGTCCTTCAGAATTTAGTTTAAATACAGATACCTCCCAGAAAAAGGACAGTATTAGAGTATTGCTATAACTGGTAGGTACAGACGTACCTACGCAGGAGCTAGTATTGATATAACTGGTAGGTACATGCGTACCTAGGCAGTCAGTCGTGAGATAATTACTAGGTTTATGTAAACCTAGGGAAAACTGAAGAATAGAGGAAACTAGACCTTTATTTCTTTCAGTTTAAGTTTTAGCAGAGGAAAATAAGATCCTCTGCAATTATATTGTGAATTAATAAATTTATATGTCAAGAAGAAGAAGTGTTTTCCTGCATTCCATCTGACGGCGTGTTCTCGTACCACGATAGCAGAAACATATGGTCCTTCGAGCCGCATCGGGAACAGCAGCATCATGGAAGCGGGACAACACTCAAAGACGTCATCTGTCTGCGGCAGCAAGGCGGGAACCAGCAGCAGCTGGATGAAGGCTCAAATAAAAGCTTCAGCAACCAAGGTGCACATCACGAGACAAAAGGCCCGCCTACTTACGGAGATGGCTGAAGCAAAGATGGCCGCGGAAGCAAAGGCTTCCGAAGCAAAGGCTTCTGAAGCAAAGATGGCTGCAGCAATGTCAGTCCTGGAAGCAGAGGAGCAACATGCGGCGCTCATTTTAGAAGCTGCATCAAGGACTTCGCAACGGACTCTCGAGGATAGAGTCAATGACTGGGTGGACCAGTCACATCACAGTTCATCATCAGAACTTGGAGATCACGATGAACAGCCTCTTCGAGTTCAAATGGAGCAGCAACAGGAACTGCTCCATGATGGGCGGTTATCACTACAACCGCCCACAAGAACTGCACAGCAACAGCCCTTGACAGGGCAGACTCTCCCGTCGCAAATGGAGCCTCGGGTAGAGCAGGCTCATCCGCTGCAATTGGAACAGCGGTTGGAGCAGCACAAGGGTGGGCGGTACACATTACTCCCACAAAAAGGATCCTCAGAGCAGCAGCCCTTGGCAGGGCAGACTCTCCCATCGCAATTGGAGCCGCGGGCAGAACAGACTCTTCCGCTGCACTTGGGACAGCGGTTGGAGCAGCAGCAGCAGGGCGGGCGGTACGAGCTACTCCCACCCAGAGGAACATCGCATCAGCAGCCCTTTGTAGGGCAATCTCTTCAGCTGCAGTCGACGCAGCATCAGCAGCCAAGCAGTAGCTGCTGGGAGCTTCCTACATCAGAGCAGCCATTCAACTTAGCAGAGCAACGCGACGGGCAACAGTGGACAGAGTCGCAGGGCCGATTCCAGGGACCAACACCTGCTATAACTGAAGACCGTCTCGCGGAATCAATTGGTAAGGCAATGTCTTTATATAATACCAGGCCCAAAGTTAATGATCTTCCCACATTTAACGGCAATCCAATTGAATGGATTGCGTTCAAATCAATATTCCATCATACCGCAGACTTCTTAAAAGTATCTGACAGCGAAAATTTATATAGATTACAAAAAACGTTAAAAGGAGAGACGCGTGACGCGGTTTCTTCCCTTCTTATAATTTTTGGCGCAAAATCATCACCTTGTTCGGCGCAATTCGTAAAAAATAAAAACGCGGATCAATTTTTATCTCAGTATCCCCAGGCCGTCAAAGCGATAAAAACAAAACATTACATGGACGACTATTTAGATAGTGTAAATTCATTAGAAAGTGCGAAGGAATTAATACAAGATATTACATACATACATGCTCAAGGCGGGTTTAAGGGTGGAGGTGAATGCGAAATTACCTACTACAATCATTTAGTCATAAGATATACATTTTTTACGGAATTTCTAGTTTTAAGACATTACCTACTACACAATTTTTAGTCATAAGATTTACATTTTTTACGGAATTTCTAGTTTTAAGACATTAATTACCTACTACACGATTTTTAGTCATAAGATTTACATTTTTTACGGAATTTCTAGTTTTAAGACATTACCTACTACACAATTTTTAGTCATAAGATTTACATATTCCACGGAATTTCTAGTTTTAAAAGTAGCATAAATATTTGTATTTTAGACATTTTAATAAATTTAACTGGTAGTTTTCGTAGACAAGCAGTAGGTACCTAATAAAGATAACAGTCGCATTCTTTGCCTATTTTGTGAAGTATCTTCACGGGAGGAGGTATGTATCTTCCAGAATGCGACTATTACATATTGCTCAATAAAATTTAGCCTTCAGGAGGCCCGTTCCCATAGTTCGTATTTTCAAAGTTAATGTAGCTTCCCACATTTGCAGATTCGACCCTACAATAAAACAATTCATTGGCCTGGTATTTTTATAAACATATTGCCTTGTTTGTATCATTTATGATTTAAGAATTGGTGACATTTTACTGCAAGCGGCGGCAGTTTTCAAATAGAGCTGTGCGCTATCTATTTTATGATGACCCTAGTTAAACCATTATGCCTAAAAATATTTGCCAATACCTTTCCCACCCCTGTCCCATAGTAATAAAAACCCCAAATAAAGTTTCATCTCCCTCAAAATAATTCCTTTAAAATATTTCTATTGTTTAAGTCACGTTTGTATCATTAAGAATAGTTTAGTGCATTTTATTTTATGTTAAGAATGTTGTTTGCCAACGAGCGGGTGGAACATCTTTATTTTGGTAAAATGTCCTTCAGAATTTAGTTTAAATACAGATACCTCCCAGAAAAAGGACAGTATTAGAGTATTGCTATAACTGGTAGGTACAGACGTACCTACGCAGGAGCTAGTATTGATATAACTGGTAGGTACATGCGTACCTAGGCAGTCAGTCGTGAGATAATTACTAGGTTTATGTAAACCTAGGGAAAACTGAAGAATAGAGGAAACTAGACCTTTATTTCTTTCAGTTTAAGTTTTAGCAGAGGAAAATAAGATCCTCTGCAATTATATTGTGAATTAATAAATTTATATGTCAAGAAGAAGAAGTGTTTTCCTGCATTCCATCTGACGGCGTGTTCTCGTACCACGATAGCAGAAACAATTAGGGTGGATCGATTTTTTGTTTTTCTTAGCAGCGGGGTGTGGAATGGATGCTCTATGGGAATACTTTTAAAAGTCATTATGACAGCATTAAGATATTTCGAGTGCAAGTACTGCCCCAAGTCAATTCAAATTAATAAAAAAAACAGCGAGAAACTAGAAAAAGAAGGGTTTAATCTTTGCTCAATAAAAATAGTAAAAATATAAAAAAAAAAAACTTTTCATTTACTAATCAAGAAACAATAAAAGTACCATTGCTTCACAAAAAATCACAAACAATGTTAAAAAATAAAGTCAAAAATCATAAAAGTTATTGTGTTTTATAGTCCTTCTTCGAATTGAATATTGGCATTATACGACAAGATTCTAATTTGTTTTGTATCCACCCTTCACGTCTTTCAGTGCCACAAACAGCAGAGCATGATGCCGTTACCACTTCGATGCATCTTTCCGTGGCTTGCGTGTGACAGGGCATCAATCGGAACCTACACAAAATGTTGGATTCGATAATTTCGTGGTCTGCAATGGCATCAATTATTGTCTCGCTAGATATCAGTTTTGTAAGAGGTGGTTCTGATGGTTTTTCCCAGTAGATCGAGTCAATATAGTCTGCTGCGTTGAAATTAAAAGAAGGTAGCATAAATACTCTTATTGGAGAGAACCCTGACGTACATTCTCGGATACTTAAAATTCGCCTCAGTGCCAACTCTCTAATTTGTCTTCGTTCGTCGTTTAACATACTAATAAGTATATTTGAATTATGGGATTTACCACCTTTTTCAACTGCTCTTGGAAGGTAAGGAGACAATTTTATGGTTTCGTGGAGGTGTCTCGCCCCATAAACACACGAAGGTTGTTTTTATTTTAAACTACATCGGAGCATACACTCTTAGCACAAATTTAGTCAATATCACCTGATTTTCTGTCGGATTCTTGGTTGAAATGTAAAGTCAGAGAATAGTATTGGCTGTTGTTAACCAACGCGAATGACAGATTTTACTCGGGTTTCTTTTCGCAAAGTTTTTGTTACATTGTCCATCGGCGATTGCTCGGCACATTTCCAATAAATAAAGCTGTTCTGTGCTAAGGTTGTAACGGGATTTTGTAATGTCCGGTAAGTTGCATTCTATTGCTTGAAATTCTATCACAGGAAGATGTTCACAGTTCTTGAGTAACTTTCCTAGTTGGCCGCTAAAGCTTCTAGGACCTGTTGTCGTTCCATGAAGGTATTCGAAAAGGTGTTTCAAACTTAACTCGTTAGCATGTAACTGACAGACCAACCACTGAAGTGGACGATGGAGCTTTCCTTCAACAAGTCGAATAATGCCAGACTTAGTTCAAGTTCTAACTGCTGTTCCGTCACATCCGATAGCCACGATGCACGCTAAGTCAATGGATTTTGCCACAAAATATGCAAACAATTTGTGAGCTATTGTTTTAGCATCACCGAACTAACGCCTATGTGGCTAATGTATTGTGAGCCAGGTTCTTTCAAAAGACTGATATGTACTTCTATCACAACTTTTCTGCGTCCATCCTCCATGATTAATGTTTTATCCTTTCGACCGTCAAACGATATGTAAATGCACGAATCGAAATGGGGCTGATTGATGGCGGTCAGTGTGGTCCTAGTTTTGGCACGAGCACGTCGAATCTTATTACGATCGATCACGTTTGTTAGATTATCTGTTGTCACTAATCCAATATCTTGCAATGTAGCGCAGACGATGGCAGCACCTGCCCGATCAGAAATACTGTATAGAGCCAATGTTCTGGATACAACAGATAGTCCACTGTCTGTTGGATTTATAACATAAGAAGAAGTAGATAAAGCTAAGTATTGTTGGTCAGTTGGAAGATCAACGTTAGTAAAACTTGAAACTTTACTGCGAGATGTGGACGGTTGATCTAAAGATGTTTGTTGAGTTTCTTGGTATAGTTTGCGCTTTAATTTTCTTAACATTATGCTTTCATTACTTCCTTGCTCTCATTTTGCTTAGTAGTTTTTCTATCTAAGGAACCAATCATCCTTTTTCTGCCGCCTCTTTGATCTATCAAAAAATGTCTTTCTTTAATAGGTACTTTTCGATCTTGAGCACAAAAGCAATTTTTAAAGGAAGTACATTTGCAAGCAGCGATATCAAATAACGTCTGGCTGCGTCTTTTGAAATCATCCAGTTTTTAAGGTAACTCTCATTATGCTTTCTACCTTTGCATGGTTTAAGAATCGCCCAATATTTTTCATGGTAGTCCTTTATTCGTGCCAAAATTGTGCGATGTTCCAAGATCGGTAGAGACGCTCGTTTCCAAATATTTTCTATTTTGGTAGCAACAATTTCACTAGTATCTCTTACCAAATTAACTTGGTAATACACTAGCTGCTAATTACAATTCTTTACTGATGATTGCAATAACGCATGCAACACCCCCGCGGCCCGTGTGACTGCACACGGGAATGCGCGGTGCGCGAAAGTGGACTCAGCAATTTGTCAAATTTTCGCGGGAAAATAAATATTATCACATTTTTTTAATATTATTATTTAAGGCGCGGCAATTTTTATTCATTATGAAATGTAAAAGTACAAATTAAAGTATTAATATTGACACAAAACTGTTTTATAAAGAGACAAATTTTTACCAGATTTTAAATAATTCAACTTTTGGGGCAGTATTTGTTATCAAAATTTTAAATTGATATTTTGTATGCTTAATTGAATGTACCTAGAGCATCTATTCCGCACCCCGCGAAATCTGATTTATAAAAATAAAAAAATTCCATACAATGGCGATCCACCCTACTGTATATATGCTGGAGATTACAATCATCACATATCTAAATAACATTGAAATGAGACTATGTTTCTTGTAACTATCAAAAACTATTGATAAATTGAATATTTATCAAATTATTTGCCTGAAATACCCATGCAAATTGAAAAAATCTCCAGCGTAAAAATAATGCCGCTGACGGGAAGGAATTGAACCAGCAGCCTTATTTTTACTCTGGAGGTTTTAAAAATTCAATTGTAATTACATATCAGTTATCATTTGTGCTGCGCATAAAAAATCTTCGTCTTAAAAAACATTAGTTTATCATTAAAAATAATTAATCTTTATCCACATGTGCGACAAAAAATCCTGCATTCCGACCAAAAGACGGTCGGTAACTGAACGTTGCTCACATATATGCCGTAATTGCACTCTCAGGGGAACGCCGAACAAAAGTGTAACTTGACATGCAAGTTTGTAAGTCGTGATTTATTCAAAAAGTATGCAAGTGACCGCTTTTAGGTATCAAATATTGAGAGACTTTGTCTTGTTTAGCCGATAAAATGAAGTATTTTGTGTTTTTGAAAAAGTTAAAATACTTAAAAGTGCAGTTAACTGCAGTGATACATAGGAGCCATTGATATTAATAATACTGCACTATTACCCCTTTCGTTCACTCTCAACGTGAATAATACTGCACTATTACCTCTCTCGTTCACTCTCAACGTGAAACCTCCTCTCGATAACTGTCGTCCACTGCAACCCCCTAATGGTGAACGTGTACGGCTTGGGTCTGTCAGCCGGCATGATCTGACATCCCTTGACCGTGAAGTTATTCAGCGGATCATTATAGTTGTTCTTCTCCGGCTGGTTCTTGAAGCCCACAAGGCTGCCATTGTCGAAGAGGATGAAGTAGCGGGAGCGCCAGGTCTTGATGTGCTCCCCCCGCTTGAAGAGCCATCCTTCCTTGATGATCTCCGCATCCACACCGATGGCGGCGCAGCCTGTTGTTACCGCGTCTGCCATGACCTGCAGCAAAAACATTACATTTATAACAATTAAAAATACATTTCCATCGAGTACAAGAGTTCTTTCAAGAATCTATCATCCTCGGCGACCTGATAAATATATGTATATCAGAAGCGAATCTATTCAGCAATAAAAGTGGAGGAGCCTGTTCATCAGGACAACTGGAGCAGAGGTCATGATTCTCAGCAATAAGGGGACGACCAATAAAACCGAGTAGCCGCAATATAGTTAATTCATCAATCGAAGGAAGACTGAGTAAAATAACTATTCTGCTCATCAAAATAAGACAAAATATCACCGGTTTTTAATGGTTTACAGCAGAGGTTCCCAAACTTTTTTGCCCCGTAGACCACTTGCCAAATTTTTTTTTTCCATAGAGCCCCTGCATGCCGAATTTTGAATTTTCCTAAACTATTAACGTCCCATGTGATAATTATTTATTTTAGTAAAAAGATTCCCTTCCCTTGCCTGTCCAACAACCGGGTGGCGGTATAGTTGCTCTGTCTTTACATTGTGCAGACAGGGGCACCCTTGTGAGGAATTACACCAAATGAAAATGAAGCAGGATAAGCAACGGGAATTTCTTTTTGTAGCTAGCCCTACAGAACTGCCTCTTAAGTTCTTTGTCAGTGCTTATTCCGGTCATTTCTTCTTGTGACATGTTTTCCGATTCTTCAATGTTCCATTTCGATAGTCAAAATGTCCTCAAACTTAGTTTTGAAGTCTGTGTAAAGTACATTTAAATGTTGAACTTCATTATTACCCTGGACGTTTTTCAAAAACAAGTTGGGGAACTAGGAAAATTCGCGGCTTCCAATGTGCAATGTTTTGCTTGAATATATTAATTCTGACGAGAAAAGGAACGTAGACTCTATTTTATACCTCAATTAACAACTTTACGAAATACAAAAATGCAAATATCAAATAAGTAATTTTTCAGTCTATTATATTTGTGTTAGGTCTATTGTGTCATTTACGGAACTCCTAAATGTTGACTTGAAGTAAATGGGGGTCCCCTTGTATGTACCCCAATTTGAATCTCGTGAACCCACAAATTTTTTTCTCGCTGACATAGACCCCCAGCAAGCCGATATCGACACCTGGGGGTCCATATAGACCACTTTGGGAAGCTCTGGTTTACAGCATTGACATACACAAATTGATATCCTTGCTTTAACATGAAAATTGGGTATCTTTTCAATGAGTTGATGGCAAACCACGTGACCATATGTTTGGGAATTCTTTGAATAAACTACGACGTTAGTCCACCGAAGAGCATACATTAAAATAAAGAGACCATGCGCAGAAAAGTAAAGTTCGCTAAAGTAAGGCAAAGGTGTGCAGCGTACTCCATTGTGGAACATTTCTGCGCAGGAACTAAGTGTTCATTTTTAAACAAATCGCCTGGCATAAGGACTCTAAAAATGAATGAGGTAGATAAATAATAACACATTTGTAAAAGTGTCCAACTAAAGAGGGTAACGAAATATTATACTTTGGAGACAAGCCTGAACTTTTGTTCACCCGATTTGGGATTTGTAGTTAAGTTTTTTATGCAGCCACCAATTTGCGCGCCATTGTAATAATGAGTAGTAATTCGTAAGCAGATTTTATTTTCAAGGACTAAATAGTGATATTACAATACGAGTTGCCTGTGCACTGTCAGATTCATTTATTGACAAATCACAGGAGTATGGACGGTCACGCCGTCTCTTACGCTCTGCACTACTTACTTGGTTTGTTCACCTTTCCCCGATTGGCAGGTCTATGTATTAGAATGTCTATGGTTTAGAGACCCAAATTTTAACACTGAAATGTTTTGGAACTGCATTAGATAACTGATTGTACAAAATTGTACATTGAGAATTAAACCACTGTAAGATTATGTAGGGTCCAAAGACTGCCATAGACTGACCATGTTGAAAGAATTCCAGATGATAGGATACTGAAAAACATGACCAAACGGATGCCACAGTGGAAGCATCCTAAAGGTATATCGAGGAGGAAGTGGACTGACTGCGTAGAAGAGGATTGGAGTCAGTGGAGAATTTTTTTTCGCTTTTTTGAACAGTGAACATGATAAATAAAAGCCAACGGTAGGACATGTAACTTTTTATTTTTATTGATAAATATCAATATCATGTATTTTTAAACATTATATGATAATGTGCACCTCACTGGGTACTTTGCCTGTGCTGAGGATAAACTACCGAAACAATCTGGTACATTGATCTAAAGAGCAAAATTTTCATACTGAGACGCATGATCGATGAGAAAAATAAGTTTAATTTTATGGTAGCATAGGATAAGCAACATAATGTGAGATGTGAGGCTTTCACCTATAAATGTTTATCTTTTGAACAAATTATTTATAATTAATAAAAAATACAAAAATTTCCCAAACACCTACTAATGTTATTTCAGTTCAGGGTAAAAAAAAAACAAATGAAATTGCACAATAATATTACTCTGACAAGTATTTGGTCAAAACACAAAAAGTTAATTGATGATTTAAGAATAGTTTTTTTTATAAATTGACCAGACATTGTAAATAATAGGAATTTCAGCGTTCAATCAAACGAAAGTGAACACAAATAGTTGTAAGTTGGTTGGTTGGTTGCATGTTGCATCTTTATGGTAACGAAATAATATTATTATCCTGGATAATAGTTGCGGCAGATGCGTGCAGTGTGCACGGGCCGAGCTTGTCAGTTATTGTTTGTTAATAAGTGTTCACTGTTCACCTCGTGTCACTGGTCGGTGCTACTGCGAGATGTAAACAAGACAGACGGTGACGGCTGACGCTGACGGCAGACAAGGGAGTGGATGTTTATAAAGTTTGCTGTGACCTCGCGAGGCAGCGACATTCATGTCTGGTCACGTGACCAAACACGAATTTTGAAGATTGCGAATTTCGGTAATGTAGCCCACAATACGCCCATACGCACTTATAATCACTACCAGCCGAGACAATAATCCAATATTCACTACGCAAATACATCGATTCCGGGAATGAGAAGCCCGTTAATACCAAAATATCATGCGGAGATATGAATGTGTTGTCTAGACAGCTAATAACATCACATGGTCCTTCAGTGTGCGCTTACTTACCCGTTTAAACGGTGATTATTCAGCGGTTAATTGATCAAATCTCGGATACACTGTCCGAACACAACGTTTAATCCATTTTGGATCAACTTTTGGCTTTTTACGACTTAAATTCTCTGATTATTTAGTGAAATCTCGCAACAACTTCTGCGGCAGCCCTATTTTGACAAAATGCTTTGAGATTCTATCGCTAGAGGCGATAGCTACACTGTTGATTCGCCGCCCCATTGTGGTAAAATTCAGAACTAACAATTGTAAGCGCTATTTTCGAAATTTGTAATTAACAAAAAAACAACCATAAAATAAAACAAATTGATAATTATAAAGGCACATGGTACACTGCGTCTGCATCTGTGAATTTTGTAACATTTGTTTTATAATTCTAGAATGATAGCTAACCCTCAATAATATAAAGAAAAACAAAAGAAACGTAGAGTCAACTTACAGCGCGCATTTTTAACATTTAATGAATCAAACACAAAATACACCTTATTGAATACTAAAGCACGATAAACATTATACGAGTAACTCAAAACAAAATACAGGTTGTATTATAACGATTTACCGTTGGCGCCGCTACCCAAACAGTGAATGAAAATGGAAAAGTAACAGAAAGCATTTATCGTAATCAGACAGATAAGCACGTTACGCTAAAAAATAGTTGTTTGTGCCATTTTTTCCTGGAAAGCAAATCGTCATCGATCACAGCTGCGCTATTTATACTTGTACCAAGCAAACATGCAATTACTCGTTTATGGGAGATTTCTGGCGCCTTCATGACTTTTATATAATTTACAAGTAGGCAGGTAGCACAGCATTGATTATCGAATTATGATGGTCTCGCGATACTTCAAGAATGATAATCTAGAGAAAAATCATAATGAAGTTTTTCAGAGAAATACTTCTACATCAAAAAATTACAAAATTATATTATGAAGACAAAGTTATAATAAACTAGCTGACCAGTGTGCCCGAGGTTGCTCGGGACTTATGAATGGTTTGAGGTTATGATTACTATTGTCAACTGGGTGCATTTTAAAAGTGGAAAAACTATTATTATTATTATAAGTATATTTTGTTTCAATTGATCGTGCTATGTCTTCCTCGGGCGTCCTAGATATCTTCAACCATTCACTTCCAAGACTTACACTGTCCTCACACCTCTTACTTCTTTCATTATGCACATACTCTTCATTTTACCACTTAATGTAATATCCTGAATCCAAATTTTTACTTTTAAAATCTTCATTATATCGACTATAATTCGTCTCCATATTTCATTCCAGTGCAGAAATAATAAATAAATTCTTCCTCGGAGTCCCCGACTTCTTTTACAATTCAAACCACTGTCTAAACACTCCTAGCACTAATAAGAACAAACTTAGAAATTTTCAGCGAAACCGGTCCAGTAGTTTTTGAGTCTATAGGTGACAAACAAAGAAAAATTATTATTAACACAGACGCTGTGTGATGAACTAGGTGTGAACTGAATTCTCTACATTTATTATATTACTAGCGCATAGCAGGAAAAAATCCTGGAATATTGTAATTGTAGGATTTGTGAAACTGAAAGTACTATATTAATTTATTTATTTAATTCGATTTGTACGTTTTTTTTAATAACATTACAGATTGGGATCTAGGTCGCTATAATTGTACCGTTTATACAATGTATTTGCAGTGACAAAAATCTTTGTAAGAGCGTTGTAGGACATGAAAAACATATATGTAGATCTTTTGATCAACTACATTAAAGAAGCACGTGGCTTTTCCACGGGTGAGTTCATGAACAATAAAGGGGGTTATGGCGGCTTCTTCTAGAGTGATAATCTGCTACAAATAGGAGAGGTCATTATCAATATCGGCGATGGGTATAGCCAGGAGTTATATCGGTAGAGACGCAAAACAAAACCTTAAAAATTACTTGTGAACTCTTTCAATGCATAAAATGTAAGTTCATTCGTGTGAGGCCCAAAAAATTGAATTTGACTCCAATACACTTAAGACTGGTATGTTATATAAGAGCTGCAAGGTTTGTGCGTTGTGAAACGCATACGAATTTTTACTTACGAAGCCAAGAAGCTTGAATGCTCTCCTAACTAAATCGTTGATGTGTTGGTGAAAAGTTAGTTTATTGTCATAAATAACCTCAAGCTCTTTGATTTGGTTTAAGCGTTGGAGAATAATTTCATAATCAAAAACATCCGGATTATTTGATCTTGTATACGAGACGATATTGCACTTAGGTGTACTGAAGCTTTGGCCGTTTATTTTGGCTGAGTTGGAGACACGGTTGATATCACGTTGAAGAAGTACGCAGTCAAGAAGGTTTTTTAATTGAACGATACAGTTTCAAGTCATCCGCGAAAAGTAAATAGTGCGAATGAATGATGACAACCAATATCGTCAATAAATGGCAGATACACAAGCGGTCCAAGAATAGACCCCTGAGGAACTCCAAAAAATAAGAATTATTTAAATACTCATTTATAAATTATTTATGAAGGCATCAGCACGGGCAAGCCACCCAGTGAGGCCTACATTACTGGAAAACTTAAAATGTAAAAAATATTGTACCAAATAAAAAAAAAGGTTTATTTTACATTAGCTCCCCACAGGACATATGCCATCTTTGAGGATGCTGTGTGGAGGGCTTTTAATGAAATGAAGGAGAGGGAGGTCTGTGAAGGAAAAAAGGTATGGCAGGTTTTGTAGGAATCTGAGGGTCAGTATCGAAAGTTTGAATTCATCCCCCCAATGCGGTGAAGGTGACTTGTTGAGAGAATCCTGCAGAAGAGGTAAGAAGATCTACCTCAACCAGTCATTCTAATTTAACGCATTACGCGGGAATGGGCAGGAATATTTCACATCACGCATGCATGCATGCACCGGCAACCGAACTTAGTATTTTTAATAATATTACCATAAAAAATTGGTAATTACATTGATTGCTTATAATAGCTAATTATAATTATAGTAGTATGCCGGGCCGGCCCTACACGGGCGCAATTGGAGCAGTCCGCTCCAAGGCGCTGATAATACTTGACACCTAACAGTCCTAAGGGCTAGACAAAAATATAAATCACTCAAATATTATTGATTACAGTGATCACTTACCTAGATAGACGTTTACTGGTTTTGACGAGGAACGCCAAAATTTTACGCGCGCCAGGTCATAACATTTCTATAAAGCTGAGAATATATTGAAGTTGTTTGTTTTGTGTCATTTTGAAAACAGGAAGCGACTACTAGTTATTTATATTTTGCTCTTTGAAAAATGCCAAACATTTTATCATCTACTTCTTCCTAAGAACTTAAGATCCAGGGACTTATTTTTCACTCATAAAATATTCGGCCAGAAGTATAAATATGTGTAATACATTACCTACGTAACGTGACCAACATTCTAAGCCGCAAGGAATTCTAGAACGGTATTATATCTAGATTAAGAATTTTAATCTAGATTGCTTGCATTCGTCGTCACAACCTTCGTCACAATAAAATGTCGTCACTCATTGCGTACGTTTGTTTGTTCATTAAAAACAATGAGAAATTCATTTTGATTCCTCGATTATGACTGGGTAGGTAAGTAGGTTCCTACGTTCGTAATAACCGTAATGTAAGGTACTACGTCATGGCAACACTATTCGTTGACCTAGGTACTGCGTTAAGTAATTTTTTACATACTAAAATTTCGACCAATAGGGTTGAACCTTTTCTTTTATTTTTAAATAATGAAAGTAGGTACCTACACAAGTAGATATGAGCGCATTTAAGTAAAGAGGGAGGCCTGGAATATGTACATACCTAATCAGTTTTTGCTGGACGTAAATATGGAGAGAAAACCAAGATATTTATAAAACAATAATAAGTGAAACAGACTTCTATTAATAGTAGAATCTATCGAAAATGCGCCAAACCTGTTTTTTGGCATGCTTTGCTTATCGGTTCCCGGAATTAATCGAATCAAGGTAGGTAGATACTACGGGATATTACAAAATAACAAAGATAGGTACTGACAATTTATTATGTAACTAGATAACACAGCATATTAATATACGTACCTATAATATTTACTATCTATGTTTTGTTTTTCTCATATTTCCCACTTAGATATTATTCATTGCATAAATCAGCCCAAAAACGCCCATCGAGGATGCAGAATGTAGATTACCAAACTCAATGTGCAATACACAATACATCATCTCTAAAAATGACTAGGTCATGAAAGAAATTATTTCCTCAGAGCCTCCTGTGTGGACAAAAAGAAAAACCAATCAGCGTTTTGCATGTATTTTTAAATACATTTGTTTGAATTTAATTTTTGTTTTCTTTTTTAAATCTTTTTATTTGTCGTATCCATGCTGGGCTGCCGATTGCAGATTACGTATGTAACTACTCTATTAATACCGTATTGTAAAAATACCACAATAATTTTTAATACTTTTTAAGGCGACCTAATGAATAGGTAGGTACTTACTCACCAAATCGAGATAATATCGTGTTTGGGTTTTTACCGAACCACGGACCACGATTTGATAACAATAAAATTAATATTCTTGATAATTTCATTCATTCATAAAACCGCACTGGTAGGAAGCAACACATATACAATTACGTACTATACAATTTCATTTCAATTGCGTAGTAGATACTTATATTATTTTTGGGTAAATAATAATAAAACATATTTAAAGCATCGACTTCGACGGTCTCCGTGATCTAGGGGTAAGGCTCTCGACTTCAAGTCCCGGCGTGCGCAAGTAAATTTTATTTTGAGCGATTTGTGTTATTTCACTATTTTATCATTTCCATTATATATGGTATGTTTGCGGCACGTTCGAGACAGAGGCGGCTTGTGTTTTTTGGGTGTACTAGAGTGCTAATATTACACACAATGGTATTAATGATGTTGTTGTATTAAAAAATGATTTTTTTTTAATTCGGTTTTTTGTATGAATATTTTTGGGAAATTTCAGTTTGAAAAAATTGAATTTTCTAAAAAAATTTAAAATCATTTTCGAATACAACAACACCAATAATGTTGAATTTGTCAAACTTAGCATCCTATCATCACACAAAAGTCACGAGCCGCCACTGGTTTCAGAGTGGAAGATACTCTCAGTATCGCCCTGGTGTAAGACCACCATTCAGAATTGAAAAGTTGCCTTTAGTTGGCTTTAATCGTGTTTGGTGACCAGATCTGAACAGCCAGGTACTTCCCCATCCACCCTCTTCCGCATCTCCTTCCCCTCCCCCCAACCACCAGCCTCATAACATACCCCAATCGGGGTTGCCATAGTTTATTTGATGACAATGTTACAATAGAATTTCTGTAGATCTACTGGGCATTGGCATTTAATATTCTTATACTTAACCCCAGAAGGCCGCCGTGAATTATCGACAAAAATAATGTAAATCATTATAATATACTTCCATGGTTATTTTCCGTTTCAAACATCTTGCGTGAAAACGACAAAAAATGCCAAAATATCGAAAAATACCATATTTGATTTCCAATCAAATACCATAGAAATTGCAAAATGTACACTTAACCCTTTCATCTCCAGTGTTAATTCAAATTAACATGAACTTTTTTTACCGTAACGGTAGCGATTTAGAAAAGCCATGTTTTTGTTTTCTTATAGCTTGAAGTCTTTTTTGTGGCGTCTATTTTTTCGGCTCCGTTGAAATCCTCATTCCCGCCACAATAACGATAAATATTTCGACATTTGCTGATTGTGAGTTTCATCGAATTTCGGCCGTCATTGATTACCTAATTTAAGGTGAGATATCAATATTATTTTCTACTTGAATTACAAATATTTTAACGCATTAAAATGTGTTCTATAATAATAACAGTTCAATTCACTGTTCACAGTCATTTGCCAGAATATTGTCAATGAATTTCAATGTTATGGGACAGTTAATGTTGATATAATAGTGTTTATTTATTTATTAATTTTCGGGAAATCGACAAAATAAAACCAATTGTGGATTTCCTCCTTGTAACTTTACCTCTACTGAGACAAATATGTGTTGACGAATATTCAATGATTTGATTTCTTTTCACAAATGCGATTTATTTTGCGGTTTTATTTGTGGTTAGGTAATTCACGTTATACAAATATTTAGTTTTTTTTTTCCTTAATTATAAGTGCGCTAACTTCGGATTTTAGAAGTAAAAAAGAAAAATTACTTATTTCGCAATTCTAATGTTTTAACGTAGTTAGATAAAAAAAGATAAATTGTTTGTATGGGAAAATAAATATTCTCACATAAAAAAATAGTTTTATATGGGAAAACGAACATCGTAATTTAAAAAAAGTTATTTGACTTTTTAACTTCTTATGTAGAATCACCTCCCAAAGATAGCGCACTTTAGTCCCGGACACCCTGTATTAAGAATCATATTTAAATGCAACCACCTACAGGATGAGATAATATCTACCAAAGTAGACGTTTGGAAATTTTTATTTTTTTAACTTGACTTTTAGTCAGGTTGGTGACTGTTCGGTTCTCCAATTATTATACTTATTTGATTGAAATTGATGGTTCTGTGTGTTTCAATATGAGAAATTAGTAGTTAATGAAAGCCATGAAGATTTAGAAAAATCACTGTCCGAATTGTAATCATTGTAACTCCGTGGTCGTGGTAAGGCTCTCGACTAGCAAGCTGAAGTCGTGGGTTCAAATCCTGGTGTAAGCAAGTGAATTTTATTTGATTTATTTGTGTTATTTCACAATTTACGCATTTAAAATGGTAAATAGTAGATTTGTGGAACGCTTCAGAGTTGAAGACACTCTAACCATCGCCCTGGTGCCAGTTCACCGTATAGTCTTGTAGAAGGCCGTGTTTGGTGACCATATCTGAATAGCCAGGTACTTCCCCACCTTCCTTCCCCTTCCCACTACCTTCAGCCTCGCAACGTACCACCATTGAAGATGCTATAATCTTACTGGCTCCAGATGGTTGGGAGCACTTGGGACTCTTGTGCGGTTACACATATTATTATTTTTTATCAATTTTTGTTTTAACTCAATACAGAAAATTATTTGGATGCTGTATAAAGGGTCTATTTGAGAAAAGGAAGGAGTAAACCTGGTCTTGATAATACCCATGTTGCAGGAGGGAGGAAACACAGAGCTCTGCAATTCATTCAACAGCCGAGCTAGAATACATAAACGAGTCGTAGAAGCGACCTGTTCTCATTTGACATATTTGAACCGAGTACGGCGTGTTGGGCGTTCTTTACTGTGAACAGGTGCTGAAGGTACACCGAGAAAACTTACTGATATAAACCATTGCTAATTAACTATGAATCCCTTCAAATTATTCGTGATCCGGTCAAAAACGGGACTGCAGGCCCTTAACGAATGATTTTATAGATTTCCTGTTAAATTTTTAGTAAAAGAGAAATGTATTATCGCGATGTCGGAACACGTGTTCGCATTTCTTTATTACATATTATCATGGTGCAGGTGAATATATTACGAATGCACTAAAAGTTTAACCGGGAACGGCCTGCAATCCCGTTTTAACCGTATTACGATTAATTTGAACAGATTTTTTAAAAATAAATCAGCCATTCTCAATTTTCTCCATGTAAGTAAAAGTTAAAAATACTGAATTGTTAGGCTTCATGTCAAACTTTTAGGACGGGTTGTGCAACAGAATTTGAACAATTATTCAAATTTCAAAGTTAATTTTCAAGTTCTGTGAACGTTCTGTTTAAGTTCTGTTGTTATTTCAGTTCTGTGAAGCAACTGGCCTATAAGGACATCATAACTGAACTTAAATAGGACGTTCACAGAACGTGCAAATTAACTGTGAATTATGTTGAATTATTATTAATATGAAAAAGGAATGTTTTATTCACGTCCTTGACTCCCCAGATTGTACATTCTGTGGTCTAGAAGTGGGATCTTTAGAACATATATTTTTTGGATATCCCTAAACAAAAATCCTCTCTTCTATCAAGCCTTAACTAAAATTTCCTCCCCTCCATTCAACATCTCATCTCTTCTAAGTCTGAACTCGACTCCAATTTTCATTATAATTTTGAAATTTGCCTATTTAAATAAAATTAATAATTAAATTCACCTTTCATTTCTCTCCATAATTTTAAATGATGGCCAAGAACACCCTTGCAGGGTGAAAGCCAGAAATAATAGAAAAAAAACGCGATATTGGAACACGTGTTAATAAAAATCATCATTAGAATAATGATTAAATAAAATAATATAATTAAAGATTATCAGTAATAATAATGCCCTACGTCACATCTGACGTTGCCATTATTATTATTGTAATGTAGCCGGTGTACGATATGTGGGATTGTATTATGACGATGAGAGAAATAAAACGACGATAAAATAAACGTTTAGAGGCCTATGAATACATCAATGGGCGATAACAGTTTATTGGTGTTTCAATTTTTCAATAATATTTGTTTATCGGGTGAAATAATAAACACAAAATATGCGAGAAAAACGCATCCTGCGCAAACACAACATTTAATGTTCTTTTGGCAGTGCGTCACTTTTACAAATAACTATGTCCAACAAGCCTAGTAACCAGCATGTAATATGAAGCATTGTTCAACAGCAGTCGAAATAGTTTCATTGTAAAGACGTAGTTTAGTAAATTTACATTTAGAAAAATTTAAGACGCAACAAAGGTAATAACGGGGGCTTGCTCGAAGCTCACATTTTAATTAATTCCGAAGAATTCGTAACTATAAGCTCTCTTTTTCAGACTGATACATACAGATTGGTTTTACGGGTTGGTTTGATATCACAAAAGGTGTTACACAAGGCTGCGTAATGTCACCGTGGTTATTCAATCTATACATGGATAATTGTATCCAAGAATTGAAAGAGGTGGGAATGGGCGCGGATTTGAGTAATCCGAAAGTATGTAGCCTGCTGTATGCTGATGATGCGGTGCTGATTGCTAATAGTATGGATGATCTACAGTCTCTCGTGTCTAGGATGAAGATACTCGAGTTGGGCCATGTCAAGAGTCAGAATAATAGAAGAGTATGTATGAGACGATGTACGAATGTGAATGAGGCAAGAAGTGTGTGCCAAGACCGAGTTGTTTGGCGGTCCGTCCTCTCTGCCTACCCCTGAGGGGAAACGGCGTGATGGTTAGTTAGTCAGTTACACACGGGATATAAGTTAATTATAATTGAGATTAAAAAAAACAGTAGGCATACCTTACGATTAAAATATTTTTGTAAAACTATAAAATTAGCGATAAGCACTAGATTTTATTTTATTTTCGAAGGAAGCAAACACTTTGGGGTGTGACATTATATATTAAATGAAAATTATAATATAATAAGCCCTGATGAAGCTTGTATTACGAAGTGTATTTTTCATTTAATACATTTTATTTTCCTAGATTATCAGTAGTTGGTAACTTCCAGAGGAATTATGTTAGAAACGTCTGAGATTTTAGTAATACGTTAAACTATTGCAAATTCGACCGTAGATCCGTCCAATGCCCCGTTCAGAAAGAGCAAATTTAGTTGAACGACTTTTATTGAACGACAAAAATTGAAGAAAATATCGTTCAGACGTTTCAATTTAACTCGAACCGATATTGGCGAAGATGCCGAAGATGGCGTGAAGTGAAGTTATCACTTCGTGCGTCTCTATGATTTCGGACCTTTTACGAAACGAACTTTAGAATATGCAAAGAACGTCGTATGTGGGCTATAAAATAGATATTATGGAGAAACGAATTGGGTGCTTCTAACACTATATTGAGAGAGAAGATACCGAAGGCTAGCGATAGCCTTCACTGCGAAATCATTTGTGAATTTCGGAAGAACAATTTGATTTACTGTTATACATTTAGATACCTGGCAACGGGGGATAATTAATATGATAATTAAGGCCCGTTTATAATAGGAATAAGCTGTAAGAATAGGCCGGTGCCGTTATCCGTAATCCGTAATATTTTACATCGTCGTTTATAATTGGAATAGGAATAAAATAGAATACGCCCATAGAAGAGACTATGCCGCTGTCACTTGTCTATGTCAACTGTCAACCGAGAGTATATTCTTTCTCCATCTTAAAAAAGTCATATTGTTTTATATAAATACATATTGAAACGATGGATTCATCAGACATTGTTGCATATGGAATGTTTTTGTCAATTCTGGTCCTAGCACACACTGCAACAGGAGACGCACAGTTGACGAAAAAATAAGGAAAAAACGACGTTGGAGTGTGCGTCCAATTAATCATAAAAGGAAGAAAATATGACATTTCCATAATTTGTCTAAATTTAAAAAAATGGCGGCAGTAGACAACGATCAATTCAGTCATATAAATAACGAAATTGCTCAACCCAAGAAATCAATTCCACCGTCATTAATATTCAATATTTTTATTACTTTCGTCTTCAGCAAATATATATAAAATTCCGTAAAATTTCTATTAAATCTCTCCAAAATTATTGTTCGATTGTCAAATAGTAAATACCATAGAGTATCGATCGAAAATACACAAATCTCTGTGTATAAAGTTGGACCATCTTTTCGTTTATGGAAAAAAAAAACAGATTATTGCCATCTATTATAAACGGATACACAGGTTTCCTATCTTCCAAATTTTACGGCCTAGGGCTTATCGAATACGGATTACGGACTATTCCTATTATAAACAGCCCTTTACTGTCCACATCTCATTTTGAAAACTCTGCGTAAATCCCGGGCAGCGCCGGGGACTTCAGCTAGTTCACGAATAAAATAATAACAATAAAAAGGAACGATCCACAAAGAGGTGCGATTTAAATTTTTTTGGGTTGTTGATGGGAAACGTTCGACATTTTGGTATTTTCGTTTGAATGCGAAAGGTGTCAGAAGGAGTATAATTGTGGAAGAATTTACCTCAATAAATGTTATTATTTGTCGTTGGCTTACGACGGACTTACGCTGGGGTTAACTGTACATAATATAATATAATTCTAATCAAAAATAAAATAAATATAGTAGAGTGATTGTGCAGAAATATAAAGGTCTTACCACAGGAATGCTATGCCTCCTTTTTGCAAGTGACCAGGTGCGCATATTGTTACTAAGGATCATTGTCGTATCAATATTCCAGGGGAATCCTGGGAAATAGCTGTCCATTTTGCCCTACTATTCTGTTCCGCATCTGAAAAGAAAAAAAACAATTTGAACGCTTTTTAAAAACTAAACATGACTGTATAGTTCTAAATGAGATCCATCTCAATTTAATAAATTTAGATAATATACAATAATTACTGAACTTTATATAATGTACCTATTACCACGAAAACACGCTTTAACAAGAATATTGGTATAGTTAAATACATAAAACAAAAACTAAAATCTTATAAAGAAATAAACATGACACTCACGAACTGTCTAGCATTACAAATAAAAAGAAATAATCAGGTTTATCAGATTATTGCTGTATACTGAACACACCACTCGAAAATCAAACAATTTATTGCGAACCCCAAAGATGCAGAGGCGGATTTGCAGTCTTGGCCGCCCTAGGCCCCAGACCATGTAGCCGCCCCTTTCTCAGTACCCATCATATTGACCAGGAGTATCCAAACTTTTCAGTATGTTCCTAGGGTCAAAACCGTTTTAATTTTCGCTATTTCGTACGTAGAATATTTGGGTACTTAGGAAGTATTTCTTGTTATCATCTGTGACTTTTTTGTCACGATTGGCCGCCCCTAATATCTGGCCGCCCTAGGCCCGGGCCTACATAGGCCTAAGGGCAAATCCGCCTCTGCAAAGATGTAATAAATAACAACAAATATATAGTGACAAAATACTATAGTGATGGGTGACTTTAATTTAAACATAGCTCAAAACTCAAACAGCGTTGAAAAAAAATTATCTACTTAATATGATGGCTGAAAGTAACTTCACTTCATGTATAAAAGATTACACCAGAGTTTTGCCCCGACAAAATTCCATCGTGCATACATAAGTTTTGGGCATAAGCTGACAAAATTACAAAAATAGCAAACATCATTTGGAAAACTAGCATTACGGATCACCATACTTGTATTTTAACTATCGATTTGAAAAAAACATCCTTTTCCATAACTGCAATACAGCAGAACAAATAAACATTGAAATTCTGGGACCAAAAATGAAATTAGTAGACTGGGATGCTGAAAAATCTCTCTCTTTTGAAAACACACTTAAACACACAAAGCGACTAAACATAAAAATATCAAACCAAATCAAAACATAGAAAAATAAAACCTTGGATAACCCATGGGATTATTATATCAATAAGATACAAAAAACTATTTTATCAAACCCGTAAATAACCTAACAATTTTACCATATTAGAATTATATAAAAAAATATAAACCATCTTACAAACTTGATAAAACAAAAGAAAAATGTTAATAAATAAATATAGGAAAGTGGTAAAGACAATATAAAAAATCTGGGCTATAATCATTAACATCATTGGCAAAGGTAAAAAAATAAACAAATAATAATATATTTATAAATCCCAACCAGGAATTATTAAATTCCTGGTCAAATAAAATTTTACACGCAAAACAGTATTATCTCAACCAAACGTATGTTGACAATTTTTCGTCAAACAAATGGTTGAGTATTGGAGAGTTGAGCGCAGAAATAGAAGGATTTATGCTTGCCATTCAGGATAGAGTCATTAATACTAAAAATTATAGAAAGCATATAATCAAAGATACAAATCAAATTGATGATTTATGTAGAAAATGTTTGGCTTTTCCGGAAACTATGGAACATATTATATCGGGATGTTCTATATTAGCACCGTCCGAGTATACATTTAGGCACAATCAAGTTTTAAAAATAATTCACCAAAGTTTGGTAATTAAACATAACTTGATTGACTGCCGTAATATAGTACCATATTATGAATACGAACCAAATTCATTTTTAGAAAACGAATTTTATAAAATATATTATGATAAAACTATACTAACAGACCGAATGATTAGTCATAATAGACCCGATATAGTTTTACATGACAAAATTAAAAAAACAACTTATATCATTGATGTCGCTATTCCAAATTCCTGTAATATTCAAAAATCTGTTAATGAAAAAATAAGAAAATACACAGATTTAGGAAATGAAATAAAAAGAATTTGGCATTCTCAGACTATAACAATATTACCATTCGTTATTTCGGCTACTGGCATTATACCTAGCTCTCTCATTAAAAATTTAGGCGTATTAGATCTATCAAAAAATTTATATATAAAGATGCAAAAGTCGGTCATTTTGAATACATGTAGGATAACGAAAGATTTTTTAAATATTTATGTTGAGGGATCAGTAGGATTTGTAGGCCCTGTTAGGAGTTCTACCGAGCCGAACCCTCTGATATGAAAATATCTGGAGTCGGTGAATTATTTTCCCATTTGATCTCTGGTGAGTTGACGTGTTGTTCTTGTATTGTTTTGTATTTATTTTGCTTATATAATGTACTTGCATAATATTGATTGACTCGATGATCATTTGTGGAAAAGTGTGTGGAAGGGTTTAGTTTTTCCTATGGGGAAGATTTAACCCTGACATAAAATCGGAAGTGTTTTATCATATTATGATAAAACTATATTATTATAATAGTTTTATCATAATATGATAAAACTATATTGCTAAACATTTTTAACAACTACTTCGTCAAAGTCGGAGAGAATCTAGCTAAAACCATTGACTCTTAACACTCTAAATCAATTCTACAATACGGAATAATAGTCTGGAGAGGAGCATATAAAACTAACTTAGCCCCACTGGAAGTACGAGTAGTCCAAAGAAGATAGAATGCAAAATGATAAGAATAAGATAACATAATTCTAAAAATCCGTCAGATTATTCGACTCGAGCATTATTCCAATAATTAGATGTTAATGTCATAAAATGTTTTAACAAACTCCCTAAAGAAATACAAACAGAAAAGAAATATGAATATTTTAAAAATAAACTCAACATACAATTTACCTCAGACTAATTTGGCTGTTTGGTATATTATTGTATAAAAATCAGAGCTAAAAATATTTGTACACATACACATTTAATTATTATTATTTTTTTATGTCAAACATTTATTTTAATTTGACATGAGTTATTCTATACTCGTATGTTCATAAGTTTAATATTTATATGTATGGTAGTATTCCTAAAATAAATTAATGTTAATAACTTAAAACGACACTTCCTCCCCAAAGATTTATTCTCAATTAGGGAGGTATTAATTAAAATAACAGCTTATAACTTGTTCATTTTTTTGCTTTGCTTATACATATGTGTTGTATCTAAAATTTATATTATTTTACGTCTTTTTATAAAACTTAATCATTGATTTTTTAACCAGGAGTCTAAAAATGTGCTGTTTTTAATCTTCTTTTAAACACTACACAGTTTATCAATCTTCTCTATCAAATTTATCAAAATTCAATATTTCCTAATTTTCTGTCAATAACAATGGCAATTAAATAGTTTACGGTTCATTCCTGTCACATACATTCAAACTGGTCATTCCTAGTGAGGTAGGTAATGTAAAACTTACAATTAAATTAAATAGAAAATTACCTATGGTAAGTTCTAGTAATTTTAATCTCTTTTTTTGAATGAAAATGTATTTCAATAAACGCCGGTTTATCGGCATTGAAAAAAAAAAACAAAAATATATGACTACCAGATCTGTTGCGAAAAATTGCAATTTTTTGTGCTATATTAAAGTTATTTCACTGGCTTCGTATCTTTTATGTAAATTGCTACGGAAATCATTAGTAAAACAGAACATTAGTAGATGGGTACTGCAGTTCACGGCTCGGACCCTCCTGGAAAACAACATGGCTGCCGACATTGTGTCACTTTAAGGATGTTGAGTTGCGTTGGCGAAAAATCGTATAAATACATTTTTGTTGTTGTCATTTTAGTTGAATATAATGAAAGATACCACGAACGTAAAATTTCATAATGCAAACCAACTTTCTTTGTGCATAACAACTCATTTCTGTCGTCTTTTAAAATGAAGTAATTAGTCAACCAAGGAATTGGAATATTTTGGGTAAGAATTCAAAATATGGGTACAATATATTGCTAAGTAACCGGGAGTTCGAAAAGTAATATTCCTTTAGAACGATGTAACCAGATTTATACATTTAACGTATTTTTTTTAGCATTTAAAATTTTTTGATATGTGCGAATATCAGATATACGAATACAAGAGGTTTGTTAAAGAAGACCGGAGATGGTCAATATTAATTGACACTGTGCATTGAAGTCCGACAAACGATTGATGATTCAATCAACTCGTCCTACTTATATACTTTCGCCCCAGTTGCTTTGTGGAAATTTTGGAAACATAACCTAAAGTGTGCGAATCTTTGGATTTTTCTTTCTATTACTCTGAACAATCGCGATATAATGAAACACGGCCTTGGCAACCACTCCTTACCTCATTTACATTCATACATCGTCTCATACATACTCTCCTTTCGACAATTTCGCTTGTCTATGCGATAAATCAAAATACATTTCATTCCCCCGTTAGCGAGAAATCTCAATTATCAGTCACTTCAATTGCTTCTGTAAACTTTTAATGCAATTGCCAATCGCATCAATGGCGTAGAATAACGTAACTATTAACAATTGATATTGATGGTCTCTATTCATACATGGATGAGGGGTTCAGATAATTCATTCATAAGACGAATCAAAATGAATTAAATCTATCAACTTATATAAGACATATCAAATACCTAAATCTATTATCATAAAAGTCTTCAACTTACAAATAACAAAATATAATAATTATTTTTTTAATGATAAACAAATGTTTATGAAACAAGGTTTTATGCATAGCATAAAAGATAAAAAAATAATTATAAGCAATAATTAGTCGCCTGAAATATCAATACAAATTGAAAATATCTCCCGAGTTAAAATAAATGCCGCCAACGGGAATTGAATAATTATTTGTTATCCTTTGTGTTATGAATAAAACCTCGTCTCATAAACATTAGTTTCACACACAGACATATGAATATTAATAGACTAGAAATTAAGGATGAGGGGTAAAATCAACTGTTGAAGAACGAAGAGGGTAAAGCTGACTGTGATTCGTCAATAAATCAATCTGATATATATATATATATATATATATATTAGAGTATATAGGCATCTCGCCTTATAATATCACCATTTAGTTCTTAAAAGTAAAATCTGCTTTTGAATGAATAGACATTTTTACATGGGAGCGCAAATTACTCGCCACGTTATGAACAAATTTGCGAAGTCCAAATTCGGCAAAATAAATTTCTTCTATTTTCAGAGTCGAATATTTCGTTTATGTATTTAGTTAAGACACTTTTATAAATGTTCATAATTTACTTCCCAGCAACCAACCAGCTTTGTTTTTCACGTCCAGACGTGTCTCGATGTGATAGTATTTATGTTTCTACAACTGATCCATATTATACGATGTGAATATGCTTAAAATAAAGTAAAATAATGCTTATATATGGAATGTAATACGATAATTGGGTTTATTCTCTTTTTCACAACTATTTTTACAAGATTTCATAGTACAAGTCACCATTTTGCCGTGTTATTTCGTAAAATGAACCGATGATGCCTCGACCATAGTTCGCACAAGAATGATGACGTCACGTTTTCTAAATTCAGTTGAGGCCATACGCGAGCACAGCCGGCTCCAATGGAACCGGTATGGGGAGTGGGGATAATACGCTTTTAATCACTTAGGGCAGGTCTACTAATATTCATATGTCTATGGTTTCACATTAAAAAAATAATAATATTTGACAAGTCAAAAATATTTCACCAATAAATGAAGATATTATATGTCTCGACGCCATCTAGTGAGAAATTTAGCACTAAAAAAGCCTTTCCTACAAAAATTAAGTTGGTTGTTTACAGGTGGAAAAATATAATAAGCAGTAATTGTTGATTGAGGTACTAGTACATATTGAATCATTTGGCGGGTTGGAAATAAGCCGACATAGCTCAGTGGTTTTTGACCGGACATCAAAACGCACGGGTTCAATTCCCGTTGGCGGCATTTATTTTTACTCGGGAGATATTTCAGGCGACTAATTATAGCTTATAATTAGTTTGTTTAACACGTGTACAATAATCTATAGGCAGAGATAGAAAAAAAATCGAATCGTTAGTAAGGGTGCGTATAAACAGTACAAAATTACAGCTAATTACTTAGGACAGCCTAAGACATTAGGCCAAAGCGTACGACCATTCCAATATACACATTAAAAGTTTTCGTATAAGTTTAAAAAAATAGTACGAAGCATCATCAATTTTCTGATATAGTTGTACCTACCCGTTATTAGAACACACAACACAGTTGTTGTAACTTTTCTGAAAACCTTTTCATGGGTAGTAAAAATTAAATTACTTTCCTTCCTTATTAACGTGGGAGATATTGTTTGGAAATTTAAGCACGTAGTTTTCCATCTTTATACAGGAACGTTCCGGTTGACAAACTTGTTGAAAACGAACACTGTTCTGTATACATTTTGTTTACATTGATTGATTGACGTTTTATTAGGAAATTGAAGGCTTACCAATATTATTATTTTCGACCTGATAAACAATCCGATATTGTCTTGGAACAAAACAACATTTTTTATTGTTTGTTTGAGAACCTAAATAAATGCAACTGATTTTGAACCCCACTGATTTTAGCAACACTTTTTGCACTCAGCCAGTCATGTTATTAGTTCACTCTGTCCATAACAGAACTAGCAATCTAGTGGATAGCGTCTGCTTCCGACAGACAATGTATTATTAGGTTATGTCAGGTCGATATTACTCGTTAACGTCTAACATGTGTCTAAAGCACGTGAGTTCACTATTATTATGTTTATGGACTGTACGTTGTTATGATTTTCAGTCATACTTTATGTAAGGCGAATGTTATTTGTCAAATGATTGCCATCAAAACAAAGCTAAGTTCTTCCTGAGCATATAATATCCCTATCTCCTTTCTATCCCTCCAACTTTAGGCCCACAACGTACCTCAATCATTATGGATGCCTCAGTTTCACTGGCTTCGGGCAGTTAAGACTACTGTGCGATGTTTTTTGTAAAAAAACTGTGTGTCACTGCTGAACCAACTAAGGAATCTCAAACGGAAAGGTCTTAGAGACAGTGCAACTATTTTTAACTCGTCACGTCTTTTCAATCGTAAGCTGTGCATCTTTGAAATATTAATTTAATGGTCTAATAAAATTAAATCTGTCTTCGTGGAATTAAAAGAGTTTAAGGCGAAGCTTAATGCCAAATCACTATTTTGATTAATCTTTATAACGATTTGGTGAACATTATGAATATCAAAAAATATGCTTTAGATAAATTGAAAGTTTTCCTATCGCTTCGCTTGAGTAGAATACAAATAAAATATAAATGTAAACTACTAAAAAAAAATTTTTTCAATAGATATGTATGAAGGCATAAAGGAAACAACTTAAAAATTTTTTTATTGCAGCTAAGATTATCTGTGACAGTTTCACTTGATTAACTTTTTTGCTTTCTTATAAAATTATTTAGAAAATAAATAAAAAACAGTTTTTTGCTTGAAATCGAACGTTTCTAGACTCCGTTTGTCAAGCGATTTTAAAGCCTATTACCTACAATATAAGGTATACCATGAATATACACATTTTGGCTTATAGCTTCCTTTTAAGAGATTAATACAATTTTGCCTACCATCAGATTTTCAAAAACTCAGTGTGAAGCCGGGGCAACGCCGGGGATTTCAGCTAGTGAAAGAAATTCAGATTGAAAACACTTCGAAAGCCGAAACATCTGTTAGCACAATTCCGTTTACACTTTTAGCACATTTTACTAATGAAATACACACTAGTGAAAAATCACCGAATGCATTTGCCAAGATGAAAACTGAAAGTTTTTGTTTCTACGGAATCAAAAAGTATTGCACATTTCAAATTTAATATAATAATTATTGTCAAGATTGTTATTTTTATATTTTCAGTTTTTTTACGACACGCACGTCACACACGTAGGTATCTACGCAAGAGGAAATTGTATTGCTTATTATTATTTCATTCGCTATATTTTCCGACAATATCACGAGGACTTATCAACATTTAGTCGAGCAGCGGAATTACAACTGAAACTCGATGAAAATAAACGCATCTTATATATGTATAAAGTGAAAGGTTATTTTACTCATAGTAGGCTAACGTTTCTCAGGAAAACCCGTGAGCTTTTTCCTCTGCTAATGTTCTAGCGTGGGAGCTTTAAGGTGCTATTTTTTCTCCCCATCTGCTCATTATGTAGGTAAAGTTTGGGTGATTCACTGTGAAAACTAGTCATAGGTTTGGATAATCAAAATAAACCTCGTCATGATTTCGTAGCAATTGGAAACTATCATATACATGTATATTTTGTGTTATGTTTTATAAAATAATGAGTAATTAGTTTGTTGATTTATTTAAGAATGTCCAATTTTCTAATCTATATACGGTGTCTGGAAAGTCGTAGGTAGTCCATCGAAGCCAGAGCCAAGTTAGCCTCTCAGAGCGGGGCGTACTGTATTGTACAAATTGAAAGTGCACCCCAATGTTGAATTTCGCAGCCACCTCTGGTCTGGAGACCCAAAATACCTGACAATTCGCAACCCTCCTTCGCGACCTCGTTGAGAAATGATGACCTGGAGATACAAAAAAACTTTTGTCGATCTGAACGTTTACACATTTTTTTAGGTAGCTAAAGGGTTTAAACGTTTAGAGCCGGGTCTACACTTCGACTCATTTAAAGGGTAATAAACAATTGATATTGACTTCAAAGCAACCAAATTTTTCAAATTTGATCTAAAATTCCAACTTCGGACTCGATTTACAAGGCAACGAGAGCTCAAATCAAAAAATTATTCATCAAAATCGACTGCAAATTTAAAAATAAAATAATAATTTTCAAGAATCTAATGCCTTCATAGCTTAAATTCCGAAACATGTTTTTTTCTGACTTTGCTGTAAGTGTTATATCAAATTTAGTTTATCTCCTTTGTATAGTATTGAACACCTAATGCATTATCCGTGGTCTAATAACTATTGCCATTATGTATTTTAAATTCTTGTTTTCAAACAACATTTTATGGAGAACATCTTTTAAAACTTCTCCACATCCTCAGCCAACTGGAAAAGCTTTTCAAAACTTTTAACACCTATCTACTGTCCATTGATGGATGTCCCTCTGCCATGCAAAGCTCCTACGTTCTATACCCTTTAGGCTTTACAACAGTGGGGTGCATTGACCAAAGATAGGGTGTGTTGAATTACACACATAGGAAGTTGATGATATTATGACCTGAATTGCGTTAAGAATTATTGTGCGTATTTAAAAATAGTCAATATATTATCGACTTCCACTGATTGTTAGTTAACTGAATAAATTAGTAAATATATTATCGACTGCATTTACTAATATATTATCCGCTGACAAACTGCTTTGGCAGTTTAGCGGGTGGTTAAAAAAATAAATAAAAAAGTCAAAGTTAATTATATAAAAAAAAAAACTTCTACTGATTATTGTAGATAACTGAATAAATTAGTCAATATATTATAGACTTCCACTGATTGTTGTAGATAACTGAATAAATGATATGATATAAATGATTTTTTAATATGTGAATACCCCTCAAGAAACTCAACTCCTCTCAACCCTCTGGAGTCAGTGCACGGAGAAAAAAGATCTTTGCTAATTTATTAAGAATCTGTTCAGTTTATTGGTAATTCCGGTTGAAAATGGGGTTGCAGGCCTTACAAATGAATGAATAGGTTTTTTGTAAAACTTTTGGTAATTTGCAAACATATTATTATATTATCATGATGAATGTATGAATCCATCCCTCCCAGGTCTAGAGAGAATCCTGCTGGATAGGTCAAAAGGTTCGCCTCAACCAGCCTCTCCCGATCCTACCCGCCACACAGTAGGTGGGCAAATGCATCCGCCGCCAAGACCTAAGACATACCTCACTCCATGTACCTGGGCACCTCTGATAAGTAACCAAACGTAGCGAAAGACGTGGGGTGATCTGTGGCAGGGATGTTGGTTATCCAATAAATGGTTACCGGCGGGGTGGTACCCACACCCACGTTTATAACTAATTAATAAATAATGTAATAATTAAATAATGGAGATTAAATGTACATCCATCAATATAAATAAAAATGTTAATGTTCGTTTGTTTAAAATCTTAAACTTCCTTTATATAAGTCACCTGTCACAGGAAAAAAAATGCTTTTTTTAATACCGCCATCTGTTGGAACTAAAAGCAACAGGCGATTTTGTTTCTCTATCTACACAGACCGACTAAGCCTCAGCATCGAGTGGCGGCGTAGAGCTAGTCAACTAATAAACATGGCGGTGGAAATTCATTCTAATTAAAAATCTAAACATTGCTTGAAATGGCTTTAGCCCTGCTTAGTGACCAGATCCACACATACTTCAGCCTATAAACTTTCCCCCTTATGCGAACTCTATAATCGCACTGACCCCTGGCATTTGCTACTTCTGTGAGGTATAAAATTTAATATAATTGAAACCACTGAAAGCATTTTTAAGTAACGTTTAAAATTTTGATAGTGGTTTTCACTAGCGCTCCATTGCACAACGGTGCTTCCATTCGGAATAGCATCTAAATAATTAATTACAATCAATAAATGAAATTAAAATGATATAATACTCCAAATGTGTTTGAAACTATCACAAGCACGAACGCAGATTTAAATTTATTTTCAGGAATGTCTTAAGCTTGAAAAAAATCATTATGGCAAAAAAGGGTGTTAAAAAAAACACCTGTCTTTCAGTTTTAATATCTAGTCACTAAGGATGAAGATTATAAATAATTAGCCATAAAGAATTATGCCTGTGACAAGGCATGGTTCGCGCTAACGTTCACTCGTGCGCTGAACCACAAACAAAATAATATTATAACATTAAAAAATGCTTTTTAAATAGTATGTAGTATCGATATGCATATTTTTTAAATAGTATATAGTACTTACCTGCATATTTTTTAAATAGTATGTAGTACCTACCTGCGTATTTTTTAAATAGTATGTAGTACCTACCTGCGTATTTTTTTTTAAATAGTATGTAGTACCTACCTGCGTATTTTTTAAATAGTATGTAGTACCTACCTGCGTATTTTTTAAATAGTATTTTTATTATTTTTTATTTATTATAAATTTTTAAAGATACAAGTTTTATGCAGTCCCACAAAGCTGTCACACATGACGGCTTGTCTGTAGGTTCTACAAATAATATATATAAACATTTTTAATTTTTAATACATGTATGACACAAAATTATACAATAAACAATATCACAAAATAATATATATCAAAGTACCTACCTATATACAAATTATTTAGGCAGGTACGTTGAGATGTTCAGGAATACATCAATAATAAAGTTCAGAGATACATTGATTCGTCGCTTATTAGCCAACGCTTAGTGTTTTTGGGGCAGGGTCTCTCATTATTCTGAGGTTTAAAAGAATTATTAAATTTATTGAAAATCTCTGGTATTAAATATTTAAGCGTTCGGCTTCCATACTTATTTGTTACTCTTGGAATAATGAGGCCCTTATTTTCAGTGAATCTTGTTGTGTGATTATGCACCGGTTGCTTTTTATATTTGCTATCTCCCTCATTATCCATTATAATAATGTACCAAAGAAGACCCTTTATTGGAAGTAGGCCCTCAGAACCATACAGTAGTTTTAGATTACTTCTTTGTCTGTAGATATTCGGTGGTACAATTTTTTTTATTATAGCAATTTGTAAGTTTTGTATATATTTAATATAAATATTGCTTGAGTGCCCCCAAGTTCGTATGCCATATCTGAGTATGGATTCGACCATAGAAAAATAAATTATTTTAAGAGTACAATGAGGCAAAACAAATTTCAGTTTATAAAAATTACTTGCAAAAGATCGGAGCTGGTTACAGATTTTAGCCACTTGTTTATCCCATTTAAATTTATTGTCTACTATTAGTCCCAGATAAGTATATTCGTTAGTAAAGTCAATTGTTTCACAGTGGCAAATATTTTCAATTTTTCTATTAGTACCTACCTGCGTATTTTTTAAATAGTATGTAGTACCTACCTGCGTATTTTTTTTAAATAGTATGTAGTACCTACCTGCGTATTTTTTAAATAGTATGTAGTACCTACCTGCGTATTTTTTAAATAGTATGTAGTACCTACCTGCGTATTTTTGAAATAGTATGTAGTACCTACCTGCGTATTTTTTAAATAGTATGTAGTACCTACCTGCGTATTTTTGAAATAGTATGTAGTACCTACCTGCGTATTTTTTAAATAGTATGTAGTACCTACCTGCGTATTTTTTAAATAGTATGTAGTACCTACCTGCGTATTTTTTAAATAGTATGTAGTACCTACCTGCGTATTTAAAAAAAAAATAGTATGTAGTACCTACCTGCGTATTTTTTAAATAGTATGTAGTACCTACCTTCATATTTTTAAAAAAATATTTAGCATGTAGTACCTACCTGCGTACTTTTTGAGAAATAACAACAAAAATACCCAAAAGTAAAATAATCACAAACAAAAAAAAGAATTACTTCTGCAAACACCGCAAACTTATTAATGACACCATTTTAATTAAATTAAATCCTGAATAAGTGAGCATTGCTTACGAAGTATTTCGTTTGTATATAAACAATAAACGTGGTTAAGCGGTTAAGCCTAGGTGTTGATTATTCAGAAGGAATTAGTTGAAGTAAATAAACGAATATTGTATTTGAGTTGTAAGGATTTAGGTGTAAGTAGGTTTTTACAAATGGTGAATCTACTTCACGCAGAGAACCCAAAAAAACTTATTTTTCCGATCTAATCGTTTCGATTTTTTTCCATGTTTTTCGGCAACTAAAGGTTAAAAAAAATGCTGCCGGGTCTACGCGTCGATGCATTTTAAAAGACAAACAGTTGATATTAACCCCTTAATGACCGATGTTTTTCCACTTTGCCCTAGAAAATTTCTACGTCTGACTCGATTTACTCAAAAACGACAGCTCAAATCAAAAAGGTAATACAATAAAATCGACTAAAAAGTGATTAAGATTCACCAAGTTATATTACTAATTAAAAAAATATATGAATTCATCAGTAGATTATTTTTTAAAACGATCGTTGCCTTTATCGCGATTCATTTTCGGGTTACTATACCGTGTTAGGCTTCCTCCTTTTGCCTACGATTCGGACAGTGTTACAGGGCAGATGTGATCACCTGAAATGTGAGCGCAACACGGCATAGTAACCCAAAAATTGATTATAATACTTTTGGCCGTGAAAATCCCAAATCATATCGAATCTTGCTTTACCCATGTGATTGTTTGGCATGTGTTGTTGCAGTGCCGCCACACGCAAAGTCATAATCGTAACGATTGATTAGATATTAGATAATAAAACCTTATCTCTGTTTAGCCCGTGCCTGACATAGGGTGATTGTTTTACAAAACCCTCATATTATATTATGCTATCAAAAATCACGAGATATTACAATTCAAATTTTGAAAATGACAATTAACCCTTCAGGGGGTCTAGCACAGTGAAATCAATAACATTACTTTATAATGTATGGACCATCCCGGTCAGATCTGTCCTTCAGAGGGTGTAATGGAATACTATAATGTATGGACCCCCCGGTCAGATCTGTCCTTCAGATGGTGTAATGGAATACTATAATGTATGGACCCCCCGGTCAGATCTGTCCTCCAGAGGGTGTAATGGAATACTATAATGTATGGATCCCCGGTCAGATCTGTCCTCCAGAGGGTGTAATGGAATACTATAATGTATGGATCCCCGGTCAGATCTGTCCTTTAGAGGGTGTAATGGAATACTATAATGTATGGACCCCCCGGTCAGATCTGTCCTCCAGAGGGTGTAATGGAATACTATAATGTATGGATCCCCGGTCAGATCTGTCCTTCAGAGGGTGTAATGGAATACTATAATGTATGGACCCCCCGGTCAGATCTGTCCTCCAGAGGGTGTAATGGAATACTATAATGTATGGATCCCCGGTCAGATCTGTCCTTCAGAGGTTTTAATGGAATATGATGTTTGTGACTAGTAATGTCCTTCCGAGGTTTGAAGGGTTCAAATATAATACATCATAGGTTCAAACAGTTTCCAATTTTGGAAAATGTTTGAAATTTAAAGCAATTCAGAGTTCTATATAGAGATCATTGAACCGGATTTAAACAACAGAAATTAGTGTTTTTAGAAAAAATGAGTTTTGCTAAGTTATTAATATTTTTAAAATTATTCGGAATACGGTTAAAAACGGGATTGCAGGCCTTTTACGAATGAATTGATAGGTTTCGTGACACACTTGATTACGTCATTTTATATTATCAAGGGAAATGCAGGTGCAGGAACGAGGGTTCCGAAATATTAGAAATTTAACCTGGCGTGAGTGAGGTTGGGTATGTCATACCCGAGATTTTTTTGTTGAATGTTATTGTTGCCATGCAAATCACAGTAGTCACTGTAGCTGGAGATAAGGGAGTGGGGGGCGAGATGCAGTGTTGAGTTTAGTGTTCATCGGCCGGCGTCAGCGGGAGATGCACACACGCAAAGTTGGCTGGGGTACGTCACACCCGACCACAGATTATGTAGTCGGTGTTACTTTTTTATAGTATTATTTGATTTATATTTAATAATTAGAAGATACTATAGTCATGTTGATTAACCAAAGTAATTTTTTCCGACTTGAAAAAATGTTAAACTACCAAAACTTGTACTTTTTCCAAGAAAATATAGTTATTTATTTATCTTTGTTATTTCAATAAAAAAAGCTTTTCAATATTAAACTCATGTTGTTGAATGGATACTATTATTAATATCCCAAGTAAAAAATACTTATCACACAATTATATATACAATATGTCATCAAAGTTTCGGGTATCTCATACCCGCCTCAGAGCTAAGAATTTCTCACCTCATTCACGCCGGATTAAAAGCTTATCGGGAAACGGCCCGAAATCCCGTTTTAACCGGCTTACCAATATTTTGAAAATATTCTTAATAAATTAGCAGTACTAATTTTTCTCAATGAAATTGCTTAAAATAATATTTTCTCATTTATTACCCATATGAACAAATTTTGTGTTATTTAGTAATATAATTTGAATGAATAGAATTCAACAATTGATATAAGATTTCCAATCGCTGCTATTATACATATATGTGGATATATGCAAGTAGGTAATAAAAGCTATATGTAGGTATTCTTTGTAATCTCAAAAAAATTTATTATTTATCGAAAAACACTTGTTATTTTTTGTGTAAATTGAGTTTATAATTACTTATCATATTTTTATATTAAACTGTATTTCAAGAACTTTGTTATTGTAAATAAATGGTCACTATAAATTAAGGTGCTACCCGAAACTTTTGAGCTTTTAGTGATATCTTAGTACCTTCATTATTAAGATACAAAATAACAAAGAATTTATTTCAAATGATTGTTTGCAATCGAAAAACTTCAAAATAGATTATTCCAAAGGAAAACAAAAAAAAATCTTTGTCTTTTAGAATTTATAAAATAAAATTTGAAATCTTGGAATTCTTTACAGAATAAATGAATGATTTGGTTTAGCGTAACGTAAGTAACGTTGAGATGAAATGATATAATGATTTTATATCGGCGAGACAACATGGCGATCACGCTACATTACGTCATGGACAGATGCTGTACCGAGAAACAGTAGATGCGTCACGGTGGTGGCAGAGTTGGCAAGCAACAGTCGGGAGCCAAGATGACCCACCTAGCATCTCTCGCCACCCCTCCCACGGCGACCCTCCCCGCCCGAGGACGGGGAGCCAGTGAAGTCTCCCCTCTTGAATGTGGCATATATACCAAAAGGGGCGCATGTAACACCCGGCGCGTGCGCGAACCTCCCCGATCGATACTATCTGACGCCTGCGCGCTTCGATTTTTCATAAGCCATAACTTCGCTTCGAAAGCCGATCGTTCGGCTGATTTTCTCCTGTTTCAAAGCCGACGGCAAGGCAAAACGGTCGGGATATTAAAGACTTCGCTGTGCACAGTTTACTAGTTGCAAATAATGTGCTGAAAGTGTGCAGGTACTCTCGCAGTGCAGGACCCAACAGTGTTACGCCGATGTAGGATCGTACAAAGAATGAGGCCCCAACAGTAAGTCATCACTAATCGCTTTTACAAATATTATTCCTTGTCCTTCCCATGTAGTGTATTTACCGTTACATAAACGACACATTAACCCTCCAATTCAATAAAACCAAGCCAGGTATTTCATTAAAGCAACATTTGCGATAATGCAATTGTCCTTGGTGTATATTTTCTTCCTTTTCATCTCCGTGAAAATTTCTGACGTCATCAGCTGTGAAGCGTATATCGGCCAATCTATAAAAGACACTGGAAGCGCACTTTTTAACTACCGACTTCCATTATTATGTAAGTAAAGTCTAGCAATTCCTTTATTGAATGAAGTTATTTATAGACTCACTTATCTAATAAAGTAATGCCCATTAAAATAAGGCATTTGTTCGCATTTTTTATGTTGCTTGTCACGAGAAGGAAAATTTATTGAAATGTAATGATTTATTTTTCCAGAAACTACAAGCATTTAAAACGTGTTTTTGTTTATAAATAAAATAGTTTAATTTCGGATTCAATATACCTACATTGTTTTATTTATAAACTTTTATTTGAATGGAAAATAAGTTATTGAGGTAGATATGAGCTATATATACATACTTGAATAGCAGCGAGTGAGTAACTAATTTATATACTTCAGAGGTGTTAATTTTAGACAAGCAGATTATTATTTAATATAAGTGTTGCACCCAATTTAATTTTTTATCTTGCATTATACATACATTATTTTGTTATCTAGCAGTTTAATGGCCACGCCTTTATACACAAACCGTAACTGTAACAATAAAAAAATATTTGATTTATACAATATGATAAGATTCGGTATATTTCCTTTTGTTACAGAAGCCTCAATGCGTTGTAGAGTAGATAATGCTCAAGATACCTAAAGGCCTCAAAAAAAAGAAGAAGGGAAAGAAATCAAAACGGAAGGGAGAAGAGGAACTATTTACTGAGGCGGAACTCGAGAAGTACAGAAGGGAACACCAAGCACAACCTCAACAAGAAACAGCCCAACTAGACAGCGACCAGGAACAGTCCGAGAAACCTAAAACATCCAACAACGACGAGTGGTCAAAGTTCAACGCGTTAACAACCGGTGTAGATTCCATCCTCAAAAAAACTCAAGGGGATTTAGATCGCATCAAATCAACATCATTTTTCCAACGCGTTCCGGCAGGTCCCAAGTCTGTTGATCGCTGCGGTAAAGACGTACCACTCCAACGAGATGCACAGAAAGATGGCCAAAAATGGATAGGGTTTGAAGAAAAGAAAGAAAACGGACAGCAACAACAGAGACCACAACAAGAAACTGCCAAAGTTGAAGCCGTTTCTCCAGCTCCCGTAGAATTTGTCCTTTCTGAAAGTGAGTCAGAAGAAGACGACTTTGATGACATATTCGACACATCTTATGTTGAAGCTGTAGAAAAAGGAGAAGTCAAGCTCGCTTATATTCCAGATTCTCCGGAGGAGGATCTAGACGACGGACCTGATCCGTTTGATACATCGTACGCAGATAAAGTCATCAGAGGGCCTGAAGTATCCAAAAAAGGAAAGAAACTAGTTAATATTGGAGTCGCTGTAGAGGTTTTAACTGGACGACTAGATTCTGTCAACACATCACCCGCTGCTATAAAAAAGGCAAAACGCCGAATACCTCAAGATTTATTGTTTGAAACTTCTTTTAGCGATGATATTCCAGACGCACCAGTTGAAGAACCGATTAAAACTAAAAGTCTTTTAGATGATGACACTGGAAACTTAGAAGACGTCCCTGTTGATCTGAGCATATCATTACATACACAATTTATAAAGAAAACTACATTTGAGCCCGACACAGATGCTGGTAATAAGGATATTTTGAATGTGTTTGATACAATTAACAAGAGTGACGACGAAGACGATGAGTTTGCGAAACTAGCATCCGAGTCTTTAAGCAAACCGACAGTAGCCGAAGTTCCACAGGTTTCATTTGCACCCACCGAGCCTATTTGTGAAGAAAGCTCTTGGGCAGCTTTTGAAGATTCAAAGACAAAGCCATCTCGTCCTCCGCCACCGAGGCCAACTGCAGGCCCAAATCAGTTTAAAACTAATTTCGACGCCAGTCCGGCATCAGTTGAGAGTGATGACGAAGGCCCCGACCCATTTGATACAACATTTGCCGAAAACATACTTCCTGGAAAAGCAGAATTGAAAAATTTGGAGGAAGAACTCTTGAATTCTGATAATACAGAGATCCCCAAAAGTGACAGTGATTTTGATTTCAATCCTAGGGAAGGAGAACCTTCATACCCAAATAATAGAAGGAAATCGACCGTTCACATTAGCATCACTGACCCTACAGGTATTCGTGAATCTGTTTCATCGTATGAAAATGCTGACGTAGGGCATTTTGATACACTTAAGCATGCACACCGTGATTTGTTAGGGGGCAGCAGCACTGATCTCTCTCAACTCGCAGATTCTCCCATAGCGCCATCAGCATCAACGGAAAGCGAATCGTTGGAATACTCCGACCCATTCGATACTTCCATAGTTAACTTCATTACTGCACCTGGTAAAACTGAACTCAAATTCATTGAAAACGAGCTTCTCGGAGAAACTGAAGTTATCCAATCACCAGGGTCTTTGAGCGATCCTGATTTTGACCCACGGGCGGAAGAAATAGTTGAGAATTCTTATAAAGATAGCCCGAGAAAGGCTTCAAGACCTGAAAATTTATTAGTTAGTAAAACTGTTTTATTTAAAATTCCAGCTGAAGGAGTTGATTCTCTTGACATTGGAAGAGATAACAAAAAGAAACCCGTCACTCCATATTATGCTCGTGAAGCTTCTGTCACAGATGAAGACGTTGATACACTAGAAGACTCTTTTGACGAAACGTGTGGTCCCTCTGCGGGATCTTACTCCTCGTCTAAACCAACTCAGTCTATTCTCAAAAAAGGGCAAGAAGCTGCGCATCTTACACGCAGCACGTCCGATCAAGATTTAAATACCGAAGAAGACGATTTCATAGAAAATAAATCTTTTTCTCAACTAAGGAGGCATTCAGATTTTCCCGTTAATTTTTCAAAGACGATAGATTTTGCGAATCTTGGAAAAAAAGGTCAAAAGAAAGATTTTTTGGCAATAACAGAAGAAGAAGCGGTTGATACTAAAGTGTTGACACCGTACCTAGAAGATAGGGGAAGTATCGACCTAGTAAGTGATCCATTTGATACGTCAGTAGTCAGCTTTCTTCCTGGAAAGACAGAACTAAAAGTCTTAGAAAGCGAGCTTTTATCACAAGAATTCGACAGCAATTTTGATCCCCGTTCAGGAGAACTAGTTTCACGAGAAGTTGATTTGCTTGCTCCATCGGACGACGCTTTTCAAATAAAAGCCCTTACTCCTGAAATACCAGATCCAGTAACAGGTTTTCTTATTGGAACTGAAGACGATGATATAGATCCGTTTGACACAACCATAGCAGAGAATTTGGTCCCCGGAAAGACTGAACTTAAGCTTCTCGAATCTGAGCTGATGAATTAATCTTTTTTTACTGTTTTCCAATTCTACCATAAAAATGGCAGGGAATCCCTTTTTGGCCATGAACGAGGACTTTGGTGCGGCTCCTGCAAATGATGCATTAAATCCATTTTTAACGGGAGACTTTGGGGCTCCAGAACCCACCACAGGAGAAAATCCATTTGGGGCAAGTAATCCATTTTCCGATTTTGGTGCAACAGATTTTGATGTTAGTGCCGTTGTCACAACCTCAATAGACTTTTTTGGAGTATCTGAACCGGTCGCCACAACTACAGCTAATAACTTCTTTTCAACAACAATTCACGATGCATACGACCACCCTGGCCCGGAGCCATTATTTTCAACTTCAACGGTTACAACTGTTTCTGGAAATTTCTTCGATACAACTATTCATGAACAACCTTTGATGATTCCTTCAACCGCTCCAAGTTCAATTCAGAAACCGACAGAGCTGATATTGACTATGACTAATACAATTGCGGGGAATGAGGACATGTGTCATATCTATTCGAGTGATGAAGAATTGAAACCCAAAAGACCCCCGATACCTTCCCGGCCGATTGCTCCGGAAACAAAAGATCTTATTCTATCAGTAACAGGGCATATGGATTATACAAGTTCACACCTTTTGGACAGAATTCCTCCGACAAGAACACCCAGTCCGGTATCAATGAGAGATTTACATTCACCAAGTCCAACACCTGAACATGCTTACGGAGATTTTCTTGGAGATACGGACTTAAGGAAAGATAACGATGGGAATCATCACTCGGAAATGAATCTTTTTGATGTAGATGACGTGGTGACCCAAGTTTCTTGCACTCCTCAACAAAACAGCAGTCCAGGTAATGATGTTGATCTTATGGCGGTACAATCATCTAATCATACGGTATCTCCAGTAGTTACGGCCATTCCTAGTCGTGATGCTTCACCTAAAGACGAAAATAATGCTGCTGCAAATAACCACGCTAGGCCTCCACCACCACGTCCTGGCCCACCTGTAAGACCATCTCCCCCAGCTAGACCAGCTAGACCAACTCCACCTCATCCACCACAGAAACCTCCCCCTCCCAGCGTTATTCCCCATAGGCCACCACCTATTGTACCAGTTTCAAATATCGATAGTCATGTCAAACCTCCAGCAGTGTCTCCAAGTAATGATTTCAACTTGTTTGATGCTCCACCCGTTCCAGCTGCACCAACGAAATCGACAAAAGAAGATATTCTAAGTCTCTACGCACCCAAGAAACAGGAGGAACCAGTGAGACAAATAGATTTTCTTACAGATGATATGCCTGAGTTGCCAATTCATCAAGAGGAACGTGTAAATGTAGTAGAGCGTCATCCTCTAACTGAACAAGCAAATGTTGAATTTGATAAACCACAGCCAATGGATATAACCCCAAATTCCGAAGAAAACCCCTCCAATGAAAAACTGGATAATGCAAAACATAGTAACGACACAATCGTTGAAGAACCAGCCGAATCGTTGGACAACTTTAGCATTTCGGATAATGTTCACGTGACACGACCAAATATCGATTCAACGTTCTATGAGCAACCGATTTTCACAAATTCAGAAGCTCCGTACAACATTGAACCGATGGTAACAGATACACAGCCTGAATTCAGGCCACAGCAAAATTTTGACACACAACCGGCATTTGATCCTCAACCGGCATTTGATCCCCAACCGGCATTTGATCCTCAACCGGCATTTGATCCCCAACCGGCTTTTGATCCCCAACCCGCGTTCGGAGAAGAACAAGACACTCAGATGAGTTTTAATGCGTCAGAATGTAATCCGTTCAGCGTTCAAGAAAGTTCAATTGGGAATGATATGTTTAGTAGTTCGATCAGCAATCCACCACCAAATATCTTCGGGAGTGATCCTGTTCAAAGTAACGCGAATAGTGGAGGTTTCGCTTCAATATTTGGAGGAGAGCCGCAGATAATAGAGCCACCATTTGGAACCGATCCTTCTCCGAAGTCAGACCATTTCCCAGCATCAGGAGCAGATGCGTTCGATGCATTCTCTGCCAAGTTCGAGTCCACTGCTAACAAGGAAGCTGGATTTGACGCGTTTGGAGGATCTGGTGGAGATGCATTTGGAGGACCGGCGGGAGCTGTTCCAGATGATGGTGAGTCTCTTTCTGTTCACATTAATTTACAGCTTTCTGTAAAGTTGCAAATTTAATTTATATTATCTTAGAAAGTAATACCCTCATCATGACTAAATAAGTTTTTGGGAACTTTTACGGGTTGTTCGTTCTTATTACCTTAATGGAAGACTGAACATGAAAACTTTCTGAATTAGTTAACTTTTATTGCATTAAGAAAGAATCAACAATATTATTTCATCGACTAAAAGCGTAATTTGTCATATTTTGCACCTGAGTTGGTCTGTTTACAATCAAATGATCTTCTTATGTTGTATAAATTCACCAGAATGAAATAATGTGACTTTTATGCTTTTGTTCACCTCAGACCAGGTCTATAGTGACCTACGTAGTATGGACTCCAGTATGAAAATAAAGAGAAATGAGTAAAATAAAAATCTTTTAGCAGGGCGATTCAGATGTATTCTCTGGCTTTGCCCTGATGTAGACGAACATGTAAATGAAGAAAACCAACGGAGAAAGTTACCCATTTCAATAAATTTGCATAAAATTGTTATGGCGTGATCCGTTCGTTTTGTTTAGTGTTCTGCCGATGCATGAGTTCAACAACATATTATTAATGTAACGCAAGTGATTATTTTTTATCGTATGCTGTGAAATGTCACCCGTAAGCACGTCATGGATTGTGGCAATTTTTTCATTTTTTGAACGCGCATTTAACCAGAAAGGCCTATTGTATATAAAAAAACTCTAATTGACAAGGAACGTTGGTAGGTTTCGTGAAACACAAAGTTGCAGGAGACTTCTAAGGTATCGGATGCGTGCAAACTGCAGACCGTATAAAATCAATTAATCACCCACCAATTTGTTAAGATACGTAGAAACTCGTTTTACTTATTTGACAATTGAAAAATTTTGATGACCTGTCATCAAAATTTTTCCTGAATATACAGAATGTTAAAAGACGTAATTAACTTGCTTTAACCAGTGAGTGATTCCTGACCTTATTTCAAGTCAAAATTTAATGAAACGTCCGTCCCCCCTAACTAGAAAATACCTACTGATATATTATATTATGCATTTAAATGAAAAAATGTCACCGCGGAATAACCAGAAAGTAAGCCAGGTTATTAAAGTTTTTTTTCGCAATGCTTATTCAGCAGAATTTGTTTGTAAACAAAGTATTTTTTTGTAAATTAATAAATAAGTCAGGTACGTCTATCTGTACGTATTTGATTTAATTATTAAAGGAATATTAGTTTTTATAATAAAATTAATTTACACGTTCTCGGAATCTACACAAAATTGTTGTTTCACTAAAGGATTTATGCCAAGGTGGCAGATACTTTTAGAATCAATCTGGTGAAAAACCATCATTCCGAATCAGTGTTGCTTGAAATAGGAATAGCCGTGTTAGGAATGTTCACAGTAGCGAATTGTAAGTTGTAACCCGACGATTATTTAACTGTAATCTGATGTAGGAATGCTGACAGCATCGAATTGTAAGTTGTAACAATAATACGCCTTTCTTTGCTCCGAGTAAATATGAATTTATATAATATGTTACATAACATGTATTGGATTGTACATTAATCTCATTTTACAAGATATAGGTGGAAATAATGTTTTTGTAATGTAACATATTGTCTGGAAGTCTTCTTATCCTTACATCTTATCAGTATTTTGTAGTGATTAGTAAATGACGAAATACTAATATGGTTACTATTTTACTGCTATGTCTAGCGAATTTAGAAACAGAGTCTATCAATCGAACTAATTTCACAACTCTTATAATTTGTATTACCAAAGTTTCAAAAGGATTTAAAATTAAATTCACACCGAAATATAGTATTTACTGTACTTAAAAAAACCCTGAAACATCGAATTAATGAATTGACTAAAATCAGGTTTAAATAAAATTGCGTTAAAATAAATATACCTTCCCAACAGATCCGAAAAAAACCCCGTAATTGATTTTCATAATAATAATAATTGAAATATGCGCATCGAAAAACAAAAAAATGATATTAATGCAGCGTTTTCCAATAAGAGGTGTTATTTTGATATTCAATCGTAAAATATTGGTTTCGTTGCTTGTGTAGCACTTAGCGCCGTCTTGTTGAAAGTAAACGTTGTCCAGATCAATATCATCTCTCGATAGCAGTCCAATGGCTCCGCCGGACCATAAACCGCACCAAACAGTCACACGTTGGGGATACAGAGGCTTTTTAACAATAACTCTTGGGTTTTCCGAGCCCCAGATGCGACAATTTTCCTTGTTGACGAAGCCACCGAGGTGGAAATGGGCCTCATCACTCAAGATGATTTGTATTTGATTCACTCAAGTGAATTTTAATAATTTCATTGCATTGTTGAAGCGTGTATCGTTCCATTTTTATTAATGGCGTAGTTTCTACTTGTCAAAATTAATGTCAAAAAATGACATATTCAAAAGTAACATCTACCGAAATAGTGGGCTATTCAAAATAACACCTCTTATTGGAAAACCCTGTAGTATTCAATAAAGATTATTTCCTACGTGGATGTATTGCGAAACATTAATATAGAGCTGGAGTGGACAACAGTTTGATCAAGCGTGTTGAATGCAAATTTATGATTTATCAAATGCACAACTTTGTCTTCGTTCAAACTCTTTGCTTTTTTTACTTTCGTAGATGGTCTCATACATACTATTCTGTTATTCTGAATATTGAGATCAGTCGAACCAAGTAATTGATTCACTTGATCCAGTCACTTATTCTTCGGGAGTCCGAATTCTGCCATATTTATATCCGACTGTTATATCTCCGGGGTTTCCCACAAACTTTCTTACTAAATAAAACTCCGGCTCAACTAAAAACTTCCTACTTTAATGTGATAGATTGGCTGATGATCTGATATCTTAGTTAGCAGGCGGTTTGAATATTATAGACCCCGACCTTGAGGTTCCCACATTATTTATCATACACTCGGTCTCACTTGATAGCTAAGCGCCATCTATGGGCAACCTGATAGACTAATGTAGTACCATCTACGGGTGAGCTCTTACACTAATATCAAGGACCAATATATATAAATTAGCAATATTTTATATCCGTAAGTTTTCTCCTTGTATTTATTTGAAGAATTGTATTACGAAAATCAATCGACACTATTTAGAGGACAATATTCGATTTATAAGAAAATATCCACGAAGCTATCAGTACCGAACATAATTAAGTTATGTAAAATATAAACGAGCTTTAAGCGTTGGCCTCTCCTGACAATTAGACAGCGAGCTTTACGACTGAAGTAGGTACCAGCTATTGTACTGTGGAGCTGTGGATAAGTGCCTCATTTGTGCTTTGACAAAGTTCAACTCACATAGCAGACCTAACCTTACCCATTTGTGACATTATACAAATATGAAGGGGTGGAATTGTCAGACCATGGATGAAAGTAGACTGCATGCTGTAGAGATGAGATCTCTAAGGTGTATGTGTGGTAAAACCGTGTAGGATTATGTGAGAAATGTGACGATCCGCAGAGTAAAATTAAGAAAGGGACGCTCAGATGGTTTGGGCATGTAGAGCGAATGAACGAAGAAATGAGTGTAAGGAGAATATATGACCCAAATGTGAATGGTAGTAGAAGTCGGGGACGCCCGAGGTAGACATGGCACGATCAAGTGAATCATACACTTGAGTCGGGCCATTGCAAGAGTCAGAATAATAGAAGAGTATGAATGTTAATGAGAGAAGTGTGTGCCAAGACCGAGTCGTTTGGCGGAATGTCCTCTCTGCCTACCAGTGCGGGGAAACGGCGTGATGGTTAGTTAGTTTTACAATATATGTCTCAAGGTTTTCATAAACTGTGGTTTTATTATTATTTTGATTTAAAATATATACTTTGTTGATCGTATAATTGTTCATGTACTATTAACTAGTGAGAATAATATTATATGACTTTCCCGATTTGGGGAGCTTTGTGAGGTAGGCTTCTCGAGGAGTAAAGGAAAAACAGTAAAGGAGGAGTGGCTAAATAAATACAGCTTTACTCTTATGGATCGTTACTAAACACAAATATTATGACTTTGTATGATAACCATCTACGACAGGTGTGTTGGTTATCCAATAAACGGTTCCCGGGGAGGCGGTACCCAAACCCGCCTCCGAAATTTTAAAATATTTTTGTCAAAGATACATAAGCAGTCGAGAACTTGGGAACGTTAATGCAAATGTTTTGCTGTTGATAAAACCGTAAAATTATTCATATAACATTGAATGACGATGTCAAAGGAATTTAACAGAAAAACAAACTTTATTTTTAGATAAAACACGAACAGTAACACTATGTAAATACACAATTCCTATCTACAAAGCCGATATGTTTCCAATGGATATAAAAGCTCCCCTTTCCTATAATTTATCCCTTAATGAATAGAGCCTTTTAATGTATTCTCGTAACGGTGTGATTATACTGAACTATGGACACGCTCTTTGGGTAATAGATAGCTACACACATGTGTACACGAATATGCTAAGGGATGGAAAACGACTAAGTATTATAATAATTAAAAACCTATTGTAAATAGTTTTTTTAATGTAAAACTACGAGGTAGTGTATTTTTGTAAAAATAATAATTTTATACGTTTACAATCGATACAACACACAGTATAGTTAAAATATTCTACTATTACCATTAGAAAATAAGCGAAAAATAAAATCTCTTCTAACAATTAGATCTATATATAAGTAAACCTAATAAGTAGGTAATAAATGTTATTAAATAGTGATTAACCTCATCGATAGATACGGTAACATGGCGAAATTAAGTAGGCGTGAATATCAGGTAACAATAATATACTTTTAGAATTACACACTGATGTGGTTGACGAATTCCCGCTGCATTCATTCCCCGGCGGGATTGATGAGATCTACAGGGCAACGCCTGATGCTCTAGAGTGGCTCACTGACCTAGATGTAACTAGAAGTTTTATTTTTCCAATTATGAAATTTATTGAGTACATTCTAAAATTTAAGCCCATTTCTTCATGCGTAATTCTGGCACTACCGTGCAATTTCGCCATTACACCGATAGAGATATAGTTAGTTGAATACCACGGTAAGAACATAAAATAATTGAACAATACCGTTTTCGGAGAAAACCGTGTCAACTACAAGGCCGTAAAAAAACTAGTTTCGTTTTAAAATGAAAGATCGTTTTGCAAATCAAAGCGTAAATATTATTATAATAGCAGATGGTTCTCCAGAGAAAAACGTGAGAGAGACCTTTTATGAATCACGTATCGCAAATACATTAATGTCTCCTGAAAACTTGCTCGTATGACTATGAAGCTCAGGTTAATATAAGATTACGCAATTTGTGGGAAATGTGTAGATTAAGGCCAGGTTGTCGTAAACTGTAATGTGACTTTGTCTAATTTATACCGTCTAAAACTTGAAATTTGAACCCTGTCCTAACATTTATATTTGCGCAATGCTGATTTTTGAAAAGCATGACATTGTGTCAAATGAAGTTACCGCTTTGGCACGGCAATCATAAATACATTTTAAAAGTTTTGCTGAATTTTGTAAATTATAATTATAATAAGTGTTTTGCGTTTATTCTTTCCAGCAAACTGAACGGTATCGGATATGATTTAAAATTTTCAAGGCCAATAGTATTTATTTTTGGGATATTATACCGTGTTGCGCTTTCTTCTTCTTTAGCTAACGTTCCAAACAACGTTAGAGTGTCGATTGTGATTTTTTTTTTTGATTTTATGGTTTCTTTCGAATCCTCTAACTAGCTAGGGCTTATAACAATACCCTTTCATGTTTCTAACTAGTGTCGATTGTGGTGAAGTTTTGTGTTTATGTATGTAGAAGCAATACCGTGTTGCGCGCATCAATTATTTTAGGGCCGGTATTTCAAACCGATTGCTCAGTTTTTGTAAGATTTGTGTGAAATAAAATATGTTTATAATAAAACTTAATTAAAATACTTAAGTTAGTTATATTAATGTGGTTTTCGCCATTTGGTTTTGGTGTAGCTGTCAAGTATACCATGAACTATTAAGCCTAGATCCTTCGTCTCTAATGCGTTTTGGATCTTCCAAGGACTTCAGCGGTTGCAACCTGCACACGTGGAAAAATGGGTATTGCCAATTTATTAAGAATTTCTTAAAATAATTCGTTCAAAACGGGATTGCAGGCCTCAAGGAATGAATTAACAGGTTTTCTGATATAAGTTTTAGCAAATTACGAATATGTTATCACGATGTCCGGATATGTCTTCTATCCTAATATTTTCGCATTTCGTCATTATACATTATCAAAACAATGTGCAAACATATATGCAGGTGTATGAACACGTGTTCCGATTTATCACCAGGTAACGGTTCAAAATCCCGTTTTCAACCGGAAAATTGATTTTTAATAAATTAGTAATACTAATTTTTCTCCGAGTATTCATCAAAGTTTCAATCAATGCATTACCTACAGCTATATGCCATCTATGGGTCACCTCTTAAACTCTAGGATAAAAGTGACTCATAGACTAATATTTACATCAATGAAGTGACTACATCACAGTCTCTATAATAAAACATAATTATAAAAAAAAATTAAAAAAAGACAAGCATTCCCGGGTTATGAATAACATCATCATTTTTGGAAATCTCTTACCACCACAAAAAGCGGAAAATGTTGCATGTGTCGTGATGGAAGACTAAGCTAACCCAGAAATTGAACTCACGACGACTGGGTGAACCCAAACGCGATACCGTTCAAAATATTTTGATATAATACACTATAAATTTAAAAGTAAAAGTATAAACATTTTTTTCACTACAAGGATGCTTTGGGCATGCTTCAACTTCGTAAAATTCCACCCTATTTCTATCTCAAATAAGCATTTTGCGGAAACTGTCTACTTCGTCATCTGAGATAATTCTTAACGGGGAGGGAGGAGGGTACTCTAGGACGTAAGAGGTCAGAGTGCAAGAGTTAAGGGGACCTCGACCATCCCTCGGAGGTTATTTTTATCACAATATCATTCATACGCTAAGAGCTTTTCACGCTTTTGAAGGCCATGCATATTCGTGTTTAAGTCAGTATTTTTAACCCTGCTTTATAAATGTCAACACAAGTTTGAACTGCCTGGAGCAAGCGGTATTTATGTACCACAAAAATAACATACCTTACTATTTATTTATACTTCAGTATATATATATATTTAAACGTTTCCGCAATTTAGAAACAACAAAAAAAACATCATCGGGTTGGTTATAAATGGAATGAAATCATGTACATCAAAACAAAACTGTTAAATAAAATGGTTCCATGATAACTCAACACAGTGACAATTCAACACACTTTTAAAAAGTGATAAAAAGTCATTAGAAACGATGAAAGTATTATTTTTAACCTAACCTAACCTAATCTAACCTAACCTAACCTACTTAACCCAGTTAATAAAGTTTTTGTTTCATCACTTTCCATGACCCTATATAACATTTTAAAGATGTGATGAATTATCGTTGTGATGATTTATCGGTCACCAAATAAAATAACCGTTTTCTACTGCTCCTCAACATTTTTTGACCAATCGTCTGTCGAAAACGCAACCAAAAAAAACCTTTCTCGGTTGCTGAAGGATTCTTAAGTATTTTTTTTACATTAGCTCCACATCTTAGGGGATGCTGTGCGGAAGGTCTTTTTAAGGAATGGAAGGAGAAGAAGTTCTAGGAAGGAATAAGGTTTGAGGGGTGGGTAGGAATCTGGGGTTAGTGTTTGTAGGAGTGACGGACGTATGAATCCATCCCTCCCACAAGGGGATGGCTCGAGAAAGGTCAAAAAGCCTCCCCCAACAGGTCTGTACACCGAGAAAAATTAGTATTTCTGATTTATTAAGAATCTCTTCAAATTAAAGGTAATTAAGCTTTAAAACGGGATTGCAGGCCTTATGATTGGATTAACTGATTTTTTGATAAACTTTTAGTATGATTTAAAATTTTCACGGTAAAAAGTATTTCTGTTATTTGTTTTTGGGGTGTTGTGCCGTGTTGCGCTAACTCCCTCTTTAGCCAACGTTTCGGACAACGTTACAGTGTCCATCATCAGGGCAGATGTGTAATTGATAGTGGAGAAATGTGTGCCTAAGGACGTCTGTGCGATACTGTGTTGCCAGCTCCATTATTCTACGAGCTGGTTTTACAGTAAAATTTAAAACACGGCATAACACCCCAAAAACAAAAAAAAATCTTTTAGTACATTACGAATATGTTGGAAGACGTGTTCACGAATATTTGAATTTTGCAGATTTCGTTATGATTTATTTACTAAAAAGTTGGCAATGGGCCAGAAAAGGTTGGGAATCTCCGACCGAATCAATAATCACAGAACGAACAAGTTGACTTATGTTTTTCTCCCCTAAATATATTTATTTTCTTTTATTGACCCTCGATGTTAGTGGATCCCACAATGTTACATGGAAACGCATTTTCGAAATAACGTTATTTTGTAATTTGTTTGCCCATGTTGTAGCCTGGGGTAACTCAGCGGCCGGTTTTTCGGCGGGTGGCGACGGGTTCGCTGATGACTCGTTCGACGCCTTCTTGACGCTGAGCGAGCCCCCGCCAGTGCCCACCGGAACGCCGGCCCTCTTCGGCAAGAACGACAGCCAAGAGTCCGAGGAGGGCAACTTCAATGTCTTCATCAAGTAAGTCCATCCATTTTACTCTCGTATTTTGTATGGTGGGGTCAGAGCTGGGCCTGAGTCAAACGGCGCAAACCTCGCGGGCGCTGTATTAGGTGCTAGGTATTATCAGCGCCCGGAGCGGAATGCTCCAGTGCTACCATATACAGTATTGTATATACTGTGGCTTCAAAAATATTTATTCATATAGGTCAACACACGCCGATTCTGAATATATAAGTTTAATTACATAAGTAGAATTAATAAATCATTATATAAAACTGAATAACATATTATCTTTTCAAAACGACTTACTTGATTGGCATCATTGCATCGGCTGTTTTTAGAGTCACGCCGCAGATCTACGCGGCCCTTAAATTCTCGTACTATATGAAAAAAAAAAATGTTTTGCTATCAGAAATTTGTGAATCTAATTGATTCGCTGTTTTTGAATGTATACCTGAATGAATTGCTGGGTTTGAATGAGTACCCGAATGAATTACTGGTTTTGACTATATACCTGAATGAATTCCTGGTTTTGAATGTGTACCTGAATAAATTTCTGGTTTTAAATGTGTACTTGAATGAATTACCGGTTTTGAATGTGTATCTGAATGAATTACCTATTTTGAATGTATGCCTGAATGAATTACTGGTTTTGAATGTATACCTGAAAAATTTGCTGGTTTTGAATGTATACTAAAATCAATTATTGGTTTTGGATGTATACATGAATGAATTACTGGTTTTGAATGTATACACCTGTGGATTACAGGTTTTGAATGGGTACCTGAATGAATTACTGGTTTTGAATGTAAACCTCAATGAATGACTGGTTTTCAATGTATACCTGTATGAATTACTGGTTTTGAAAGCAGATCAAAGACCTCTTTCAGATTAAAATATTATAAATTACAAATTCTGATGTCAAAGACAGGGAATTTTTTTTGATTGTTTTATCGCTTACCTATTTATCATAAAGGTCTTCTTTGGTTATTCTTCTTTTGAGTTAGCCCATATATGTATATTTCAAGACTGAAGGGATTAATAAGTCCCACCGTTGATGACTGAGGGGATCATAAGTCCCACCGTTGATGACTGAATGGATTGATAAGTCCCACCGGTGATGACTGAAAGAATTAATAAATCCCACCGTTGATGACTGAGGGGATCATAAGTACCACCGTTGATGACTGAATGGATTGATAAGTCCCACCGGTGATGACTGAAAGAATTAATAAATCCCACCGTTGATGACTGAGGGGATCATAAGTCCCACCGTTGATGACTGAATGGATTGATAAGTCCCACCGGTGATGACTGAAAGAATTAATAAATCCCACCGTTGATGACTGAGGGGATCATAAGTCCCACCGTTGATGACTAAAGGGATTCACAAGTCCCACCGTTGATGACTGAGGGGATCATAAGTCCCACCGTTGATGACTAAAGGGAATCACAAGTCCCACCGTTGATGACTGAAGGGATTCATAAGTTCCACCGTCGATGACTGAAGGGATTGATAAGTCCCACCGTTGATGACTGAAGGGACAATATATCCCATCGCTGTAACTAAAAAACTTGTGAACTTTCAGTTATTTTCTGAAATAACTTTTCTATATTTATTCTGCTCGTTTAATATAAGACAAAATTATCACTCGAAACTCACTACACAAACGACGCCTTGAATCAGTTAAAGGTGTGTTGAATTATCATTTTGATTTTTTTCTATTTTGAGTTTTCTTGTCACCATATATTGCAATTACCAAGACGGAAGTCATCGATAAAATGAACAAGCCATCTTCTGTATTCATTGCGCAGAGTAAGGTTAGCCGAAAGTTCAAATATTATCCCAGTGTACCTACAAAAAGCAAATATTATTGCAATATGCAAAAAGCGTCCCATTTTGATAAATAATATCCAACTGGTAGGTTTGTGAACAGTACCAACAATGTATGTTTATATTTTTCTCATTAAATAAATCAAAATCAATTATCTCTGAAATTATAAGATTTGTGGGAAGATACTTAAATACCTACCTATTTGATTTGAGAATTTTCAGTATTTTAAAGTATTGTGGTGATTTATTTTTGGGGTATTATGCAGTGTTGCGATAGTTAGTTCTTTACCCAAAGTTTCGGACAGCTTTAGTTTCCATCATTAGGACGGTAGAAGGAACAGAAAGGAAGAAGGAGGAGTAATCACTTTAATACCTACCTATTTAATTAGGAACCATATATTTGATGAAACATTTAAATAAAATTTTAAATAAGGAATTATTCGATTTGTCCAACTCTCACCAACTCAACGACAATTCTTTTTTCAAACTTTCTTCAGGCAGGTAGGTAACCATAATATTAAAAAAAAGCATATGAGAAAGTTTAAATAAACACAACGATTTCACTTTTGTAAAAAGAATCTTTACTAAACCATAGTAGAAGTTAGCCATCTGCTCAAAGTAAGGCATGCTTGAATAATAAAGTAGATGCAGCAGTTTTTCAAAAACGGAACTGGAACGCACAAAAAAATTTACAGTGAGAGAAATGCAAAATGGTCAAGTTTAAACAGGACTTCGCTACGCTCACATGCAGATCGGTTTAACTCCATTCGTTTATTGATGGATGTTGTTAAAAAATTCTTCAACCAACAAAATACGAACAATGTAATTTTTTTTTAAAGGAAATTTTGTTTTACAAGGCTTCTCTTATTAATTATGAACCTTCATTTTCCCATGATTTCTCGTGGGACGTATTCAATCTGATTGAGTTGAAATGAAACCAAAATCTAAAATAATATTATTTTAAAATTGAACGAAATGAAAAACACAACGAAGTTCTAGTAATTTGATAAATTCACTAGTATGTATTGCGTTCAATATTTGCAATTCTGGATAAAACATATGATTTATAAACACACCTTGTCAAAAACCGATTTTCTTAACCTTTACTTTGTGTTCGCCTCTTTTAACCCTTTCAATACCTGAGTTCCTCTTGATTTTGTGAAACAAATCGCTCCGTATTTTGCTTATCGCTTGTGAAGGATATTTCTCATATCGTCTGTTTTTTCAAGCTTTATTCCAGCGATAAATACCGTAAATCTAATAATATATCCAGTTTCGACCGTTTGCTTGGACTAGGTTATTTTTTTAAAGTTTTGTTTTATATTCATCAATGTTACACTGAAAATATTTATTAAAAAAATTGAACAAATGTTTTTGAGATAGGTTTTTTTTCTTTGGTAATAAAAATAACTCTTTGAGGTCAGAAAATAATAAAAATCGAATAAGAAAGCAAAAACAAATATTACAAAAATGATGTAAGTTGTTATTAAGTATAAAATATCCTCTATACGTGGAAACAAAAGTACGGTACTGAAAGGGTTAACAATTACGGAGAACTTTCAAATGTGTATCATAAGCCAGATGTGCCTATTTGTTAATAATTAACATAATTATACAAAATTGTATTTGATGGATACGAAATGATTTGATTCTGAGAATTTGTTTGACCAACTGAATAAAAGGTTTATTAGTGTTTGTTTTTTAAATGAAGTTATAAAAAGACTCTTTTAATAATTATATCAACGGTATAAATCTTCTATGCATAAAAAATGAAAATTTCTTTATTTGAGCCCTATAGGCTCAAAAACTACTGGACTGATTTGGCTGAAAATTTCAACGTTTGTTCTTATTAGTGTCAAGAGTAGAAGAAGTTGGGATGCCCGAGGAAGACTTAATACATTATCTCTGCACTGGAATGAAATGCTGAGTCGAAAGGAATTCAACGAGGTGTGATTTAGCTTAAGACTTTCATCTTAAAAGAAATAGGACAAAAATAAAACATCTGTCCAAAGTTAGTTTATGATAAATATTCGTAAAAGGTTGAAGAGATTTGTTTGTGGGTTATTACGCCGTTTTGGGCGTCCTCCTTCTTAAGTCAACAAAGTGATCATATATGCCCCGATAGTGGACACTGTAAAACTGTCCAAAACGTTGGCTAAAGAAAGAGGAAACGCAACACAGCATTATAATGCAAAAATGAGTCACTGTGGTACTTTTGGCTCTGAAAATCTCAAACCGAATCACGGTTTCGGCCTATCACGGACATCTTCAAAATCATAATTGGATCATGGTTTCGGCCTATCACGGACATATTAAAAATCTCAAATTGA